>NC_064289.1:154604-445009 GCF_019186545.1 Solanum stenotomum
TTTGTGATTGTTGATAATAGGTTTATCAAGAGTTGAAAAGTAAAGCTAGAGATGCAGTTATAGCACTGGCAAGTCTCATGCCTTCTTTATTTGACCCACTTTTGTATCATACTATGCGCCAAGAATAAGAGTCTCATTGATAATCCTTTTTTATCAGATTGATCAAGAACGTGAGGGTGAGCAGATTGATAGAGCGTTATTGAAGAACGTGCTAGGCATATTTGTTGAAATTGGAATGGGGGAGATGGAGTTCTATGAAAATGACTTTGAAGATGCAATGCTTAAAGATACAGCAGCGTATTATTCTCGAAAAGCATCAAACTGGATTGTGGAAGATTCTTGTCCAGATTATATGTTGAAGGTAAAGATCCTATCTGCAATTTTAATTAGTGCATAAGTTGGTTGTATCCTTATCCCAGAATGTATACTGATACCTGTTATTTCTAAAACAGGCAGAAGAGTGCTTGAAAAAAGAGAAGGATAGAGTTTCTCATTATTTGCACTCAAGCAGCGAGACAAAACTTCTGGAGGTCAGTATTGGAATGAGGCACTTGAAAATTGAAATATTAGTATTTTCTTGGCATCTTAACTACTGATGAAAAGCTATTTAGAACTTCAAAATAAACTGTTTTGTATTTATGATATGTTGCAGTAACTATTTAACCCTTCTCTAGATGTTTAATTCTGTTGGTTTTGGAGTTCCCATTAATTGGTGTCGGATACTTGACTGCATTCCCCTTGGATGATTTCTTTGAATAAACTGAATACATGTGAAACGAAAGAAATATAGTCTTTCCAAACCTTTCAATTTAGTTTTTTCATTGTACTCGGAGGAGGAATAATGTATTCATCTTGTGCATTTACAACTATGCTTCAGTGAGATGCTGTGCTTTCTTTTGGTCGATATTCTGATCATCTTTTGGAGCAGATTCTACTGGAAATTGCAAAAACTTTCCACTTTAAGTTAGAGGTGTTTCTCCATGATTATGCATCATTAATGAATCTCCTTCTTCATTGTTCTTTTGCTTGAAGCACATTTTCTTCATTGAGCCAAATGTACAAAATAGGGCTGTTGGTCAGTGATGTTTTTATTTTTATTTGGAGAAATGAAAAACATTAATGCATATAACTTTGTCTCATTTTGGTTTTATCAGGTCATTACTTTCTAAGTTTTTACTTGATTAAGTCTGTTTAGTTTTGAAATGAGTTATGTTCAAAGTGCCTCTGGTTGCATTTATTTTTTCAATTGACACTACACTTGTGCTGCAGAAAGTGCAAAATGAATTATTGGTTGTATATACCAATCAATTGCTTGAGAAGGAGCATTCTGGATGCCGAGCTTTGCTTAGAGATGATAAGGTATTAATTCCTTGCATATTAGGTGTCTACTAGTCAATATGTATTTGACTTCTTATGTGAGGATCTTGTTTTTCCCCCCTCTTTTGATCCATCCCTTTTTCATGTCAGGTAGAGGATTTATCTCGAATGTATAGGCTATTCCACAGGATCCCTAAAGGTTTGGAACCAGTTGCAAATATGTTTAAGCAGGTATGGTCTTCTATTTAATTGTTGAGCAACTACAGGGTTTTCGTTGAGTGTTTTTTTTTGGTGGTTAAATACTTTGTTATGGTACATTTTTTGCAGCATGTCACTGCTGAAGGCATGGTGTTGGTCCAACAGGCTGAAGACTCAGCAAGTAACAAGGTCTGTTGACTGAACATGTGTGCTTCATTCGGCAATATGTTTTTTGGCCCCTTTTTCTTATTTTAATATCCATGCTTCTTGAACTAGTAGAGAAAAAGTTTAGGTGTATGGCTAGGAAAAAACAAGGGAAGTTGAAGGGGAGAATGCATAGAGCAACCTATCTTTGAGAACAATCAAGTAATCTAGAAAAAAAAGGAGTTCAAGACTTTGAGTAGATTAAATAGCTTTATCAGAAATACAAAGATATATGTGAAGTTGCATCCACATGCTGTTCTTATGATCTGCGAGCTATTGTTTTTCCTTTTGGTAGTAACTGATTTCAGTGCATTTTGAAGTACTGATATTTATGTAATTCTACAGGCTGAAAGTTCCAGTGGTTCACAGGAGCAGGTAAATCCACTTATCTGAATTTCTACTCAAGTTGATTTTTTAAGTGTAATAGCTCAGGAGATGGTTCAACTGTGTCCGCTCTGTTTCCTCAGGTCTTTGTTAGGAAGGTTATTGAACTGCATGACAAATATATGGCATATGTGACCGACAGTTTTGCAAATAACTCTCTCTTTCACAAGGTATATCCAGCTGTTCACAGTTGCGTGGTTATACTTTTTACCTTGAATAATTTGAGATGTTATTTCTGATGTCTTAACTTCTGAACTTTTATAGGCTTTGAAAGAGGCATTTGAGGTCTTCTGTAACAAAATTGTTGCTGGCTGTTCTAGTGCAGAGCTCCTTGCCTCTTATTGTGATAATATCCTTAAGAAGGGCGGGAGTGAGAAACTCAGTGATGATGCTATTGAGGAGACATTAGATAAGGTAGCACTAACCCTATATCCAGCTTTGCTTTCTGGTGGTCACTCGATTTTTCAGGATAACTTCATAATTGTTTATATTTCATATAGGTGGTCAAGCTTCTTGCGTATATCAGTGACAAAGACCTTTTTGCGGAGTTCTACAGGTTGGAAGCTACATCATTTTTTTTTTGACCCAGTAACTAGTTCCTTGTTACATCTCTAACCATTGAATATGTATTTGTCTTCATAATTTTATAGGAAGAAGCTTTCTCGGCGACTGCTTTTTGATAAAAGTGCCAATGATGACCATGAAAGGCTTATCTTAACAAAGTTAAAGCAGCAGTGTGGTGGGCAGTTTACGTCAAAGATGGAGGGAATGGTGAGGAGAGTGTATAGTACCTACTAATTTTATCTTCCCCCCGTTCAAATTGTCTTGTCAACACTTATTGTTTGAAATAACAAAACAGGTGACGGACTTGACTTTGGCGAAGGAAAATCAGAGTCACTTTCAGGAATATCTTAGTAACAACTCGGCAGCTAATCCTGGAATTGATTTGACTGTCACAGTTCTTACAACTGGCTTTTGGCCTAGTTATAAATCTTCTGATCTGAGTCTCCCTGTGGAAATGGTGAGATCTGCTTCTCATCTGATATAATGATTCAATTTCTGCTGCTGATTTGATCTTTCCATTTTTTATTTTTATTTTTTTATGGGTGTTTTACTCCTCTGTTGGTATCTCAGGTGAAGTGTGTAGAAGTCTTCAAGGAATTTTATCAGACGAAAACGAAACACAGGAAATTGACCTGGATTTATTCACTGGGTACATGCAATATCAATGGCAAGTTTGAATCAAAAACTATTGAACTTATTGTGGGAACTTACCAGGTGATCAGTTTGTGAAATGGTTCTGCTGCAGCATCGCTGTTCTGATACCAAATATGGTTACTGATTAATGATCTCATTTTCAGGCTGCTGCTCTATTACTGTTTAATGCTTCAGATAGATTGAGTTACTCAGATATCAAAAGTCAGTTAAATTTGGCTGACGATGACTTGATCAGATTGCTTCAATCCCTGTCATGTGCCAAGTATAAAATTCTAACCAAAGAGCCTAGCAATAGAACTGTTTCGTCAACGGATCATTTTGAATTTAACTCCAAGTTCACTGACAGAATGAGGAGGATTAGGGTATAGATACTGTTTAGAGCTACTTGTATTTTGCTGTGATGCTTACTTTGTGTATGCTTTGTGGACACTTTTTCTCAATGATCTTATTGTATCGTTCAGATCCCTTTGCCTCCGGTGGATGAAAGGAAAAAAGTGGTTGAGGATGTTGACAAGGACAGACGTTATGCAATTGATGCTTGTATTGTGCGCATTATGAAGAGCCGGAAGGTGCTTCCTCATCAGCAGCTCGTGTTGGAGTGTGTTGAGCAATTGAGCCGCATGTTTAAGGTATGCTGCATCTTCACCATTTGGATTTCCTCGGTTTAGGTATTCCATTTAGGAAAGTGGACATGATTTTGGTCTGCCTAATAACCACAACATTCAATTTGACATGGAGGAATGTTGTTGCTTCTATGCCAGACATTTCATTTTCTTTCTTGCTATCTAATTGCGTGTTACTTAAAACATCTTTTCATTTTAAAAGTAAGTCATCAATGTCCTAGGGATCGCTTTGCTGATAGAATATCTTAGATGGTTATTACTTGTTTTGCTTCTCCTAGTACCGACTATTCAAAATAAAAATAAAAATGGAGAAGTGATGATGACGGTTGACCACAGGGGTAACAGGAGGATATTGACTCCTTTGTGTCCAGCTATCTTTTTTGTTGCATTTTGAACTTCCTCTGTCTTGGTCAAAATTTTAAATGAAGAGAGTTATTCAGTCCAAAATAAGTAACCATTCAACTACTTGTCCTTTATCATAGGTATCGGGAGGAACTACCTGAAATTTTTTCTCACCTCCAGTATATTTCCTCTAGTTTGAGGAATGTGTGACCACCTCAAAACTAAGAGAGGTATCCATAGATATATAAAGTAGGATATGCAGAGTGCTGGAATTTCTGTTGAGGTGTTATCTTTGTAACCCAAACGTGCCAATATATTTCATCGTATTCCCTTCTCAAGTTTCTTCTCTGCCTTCAAATGATTTTTCCTGAAAAATAGTTATAGGCTCTATTTGGAGAGATGTGTTAGCTTGTCTATTCTAATTATTGAATTTTCTCTTGTACGTGTCGAAAAATAATGTAAAATTTCTGTGTAGCCTGATTTCAAAGCAATCAAAAAGAGGATTGAAGATCTTATCACTCGTGACTACTTGGAAAGAGACAAAGAGAACCCAAACTTGTTCAAGTACTTGGCCTGAGACAACAAGCTGATACCTTGGTGATATTGACTTCTCTTGGCACTAGATGGAAGTGAGTACAGCTGGATTTGATTGTTAGCCAAGGAAATAGCAGCGATATTTTTTTGACCTTTGCCTGAGTATATCACCACTTTTTTTCAGAAGTTGGTGGCACTTGAATTCCCCTTTCAGTAAATATTTCAGCCGTGCACTTTTTTTCCTTGATATTCCTGATTGTCACTTAAACGCCACATCTTTGTGTAAATCTTATGCTTTGGTGTTTCTATATTGTCCGTGCAACCCCTGGATTATAAATGGTTCAATGTGGACAATAATATCTTAACCTGTTCATGGCACAAGTAGGTTTCCTTTTGAACAGAAAATATTACCATTTGTTCAATAGTACTATTTTAGGTGCGGTGTGAAATGTGGAATAACTAAATCTTACATAATTAATTACTACATTTCTAATTCCTGAACCAACACCATACCCTAATCTTTAATGTGTCAACAAGAAAAGGTCCAGACCTGAGAGATGTCAAATGTACAATTGTGTTGTCAGAAAAATTTAGTTAATAGTTACAGAATTAGTGGTTTGTTTGGTGTGTGTGTGTGTGTGGGGGGGGGGGGGGGGGGGGNGAGGCTGTATTGCGAAGAGTAAAGAGCCAATTGCCAGCTCTAAATATGTTGGAATTATTATTGGGTCATTGTCCCCACAACACTTGCAATGTTGACTTGGACCACTCCCATTACTACAATCAATGATTCGTTTTTCACTGAACACCCTTGTGTCCGGTAAAAATAATGGAGTAGTTATATTACATATAAATAATCCGATACTTCAGACTTTAACCTATATCTATTGTCTAGTGTAGTGGCAAAGGTTTTTAGAGTGTAATGGCCCAGTGTTGAGAGTCCAATTAAACAAGAATATTGAGAAATTCTTCCAATACATTGGTTGGTGATTATAAACATATATATAATCGGATGAGTGCACTGGAAATTAAGCTTAGTTTAGGATTACATTGTGCAGGTCTTTTCGTGGTCACACCAATTGTTGACATGTTATAATTCTTTCTTATTATCGCATGTTTCTACTCAGGCTTTTCAAAAGAGGCACAAATTAATTAATCCAATGATATTTCTTGTCTTGGGAGTAGAGAATCAAATGAAAATCATATCACTTTCACTTTCATTGTATTGCTCTACTTTCTCCACCTCAAACTTAACTTTCAAATGTCTTATATAAGTACGTTTTGTGGAATATGATGTGCAGTAGCTAGCATGTATATATGGAGCTAGCTAGCTAAATAAAGCTGATTATTTTCTGGTTTGTTATAAATTATAGGGTCCAAGTTGAGGAATCGTTTTTTCATGTATGAGAAATTAAAGTGGAAAATGGAGTAATGATGGATGTTGAGCTTGCTCGGCCAGGGTGAATGTGTACGTTCATGAACTGGATCGTGATTCGGAGGGAAAGGAAAATGTATACTATACGTTCATGAACTGGATCAAAATGCTACCAGCTGTTGAAATCATGTCTCTCTACCCCATAGTTATATATATTTCAACCTAATTTATTACTCTATCTATCTATATATATAATAACAACAAACAAATTAAATGATATACTTATATCCTTGCCTATACTGCAAACAATGTAGTACAATAACAGTTTCCTCAATTACCATCTGCTTAATTTAACAACAAAAGAGAAATTTGGGGAATTTATTTAGTCTCCCTCTATGCTTACCTACTTTCCGAGTATTTAATCTTTATCTTCTTTTTTTATATACCATATATATTGCCATTGAGAAAGAAATTACATTTGAAGAAGCAGGGTTAGGCCATACCTTCTTGCGAGTTTGGTTACACAGTCAAACCAAACACATGAGTGCACACAAGATCTAAGCTAAACAAGCACTAGTACACTTAGAGAGGTTCAAGGGGGATCATAGCTCAAAGTATTTGCTTTACGCTTTATGACTCTAAAGGAAGGGCATACCCACCTATCTATGTAGAGAATCCCTTTCACTTGAAGTGAGAGTAGATCTAGATTTGTACATGAGTAAGTGAGTGACTTAGGGAAGCTAATTTGTCAACAACTTTATTGGTTTCCCTAAAGCAATGTTAAATAGGAATATCATATATTCCTACAAGATTCTTTATCTCTTTGACCGTGTCTTCGATTCTCCAGGGGATTGCCCAGACAACGATGGCGCAATTAAGCAACAATAAAGCGTCTGCCTCAGCAATGGTAGAACTCAAACCATTAACTCTTCCTCGATAATCCCCTAAGTACACCTCCCCCACCACAAGTTCCATTAATGCAAGATTCATCGTTGTTTAATTTAAGAACAGGGGATAAGGGTTTAATCCACTTGACCACTCTGACGATCTTCTTAGCCATATTTTTATCAAAAATCAAACAAATGTCTTATCAACTTTCACTTTGGATGCTTTTGAATCTAGCTAGCTTTGATAAGTTGACAAATGTTGAAAGTGATTAGAATGCTGCAAGTTGATAGAAAGCTTTTCTGAATCATATTTGGAGCAACACCTGGGCCTCCGTAGCTCCCATATCACTATAGGTGGCATAATTTTAAGGATATATGCCACCACATAATTTTTGGCCTTAGAAATTTCAACATTTGACTAATAAGCTTCTAAGAGTTCTGCTTCGCTGATGCCTAACCATCCTGCAAACCTTTGCCAATACGTACGGTTCATTTGTGAATAGTCGAACAATCACTTTAATCCTTAGAGCTTAATGCGGGTTCAGAGTAAAATTTAATAGAATGTTATGAAATGAATATGAAGAAGTCCTAATTATAATTAATTTCAATAGTTATAGTGTGATTAATGAATTTTAACAAACATAAATTTATACTGTAGTAAAGTTTTATGTTAAATGGGCCCAGTATGAATTTGAGCAGCCATCCATACCTGAGTAGTGGATCTTGAACCCATTACCCACCCTTAAATACTTGATATATACTGCACCATTTGCCCACACGCAACCAAATTTCACCACTCTCGAACCTTCTACATGGAAGAAGACGGTGACAATTTTGTCGTTGATCAACCGCCGCCGCCGACCGAAGAGGAGCTCCATAGACAAGATGTCGGAAAGTTGCTTTATGGGTACATAATTATGCATACACCACTTTGTGTTAATTTTCCTGTCAAAATTGTATAATGATTCATATTTTCTGTCCCTTAAATAGATGTGATCATTATCGGCGACGCTGTAAACTCCGAGCCCCTTGTTGCAATGAAATTTTCACTTGCCGTCATTGCCACAACGAGGCCAAGGTGCTTGCTGCTTTCTTATAAAAATACTACAACAGCCACTGCTCCGGAGCCCTTTTATCACTTATTTTGAAGTAGAACATACTCCATCCTTAGTTGGAAAACCTAAACAGTCGGTTAGTCTTTACATATATGTCCTGCTGCTAATTAGCTGTCCTAAATAGTAAAATTTAATTAACAAGTCGCAGGTCAAAATCCATCCATAATATCTATGAACAACCAATTTCCAGTTATCACATGCGAACACAAGTATTTTATTTGGAAATAGATGGACAAACACTCATTTTTTCTTTTGCCCTTAATGTGGGATTCTCTGGATCCAACATACATACTAACTAGTTTCCGCTTTCTGTAATGGTCTGGTGCTATTGCTTCATTGTAATAGTAAGATGCCTTACTATTGTCAGTTCCATATTTCAAAACGTTAAATGGACCTTCCTTGCTTTATAAACTGTGTATTGTTTTTACTGAAGCTTGTGTTTGTTGGAATCAGAATGCTTTGACCAATCCCAAGGAACGGCACGAACTTGTGCGCCACAATGTTAAGCAAGTACGAGTAAAGCTCATATTATTGATTTCCTCAGATGATAAGATTGTTCATGAATACTCGGAACTTTTATGGGGATTGATGTTGGATCTCATTTTTTGCTACAGGTTGTTTGTGCTGTATGCGACACCGAACAACAGGTTTGTTAAGTTCTGTTGCTACACTTATCTATCATTTGAGTGTCTCAAGTTTATGGACTTTTCAGCCGTTATAGTCTGTGATAATTTTTTTCTGGCTTGTGTTAAATAGGTTGCTGAGATCTGTTCAGAGTGTGGAGTCAAATTTGGGGAGTACTATTGTGAAATTTGTAGATTTTACGATGACAATGTAATGCTACTATTTTATTTTTCTCTTAAATTAGATTGTTCTATTTTTGGATGCTAGAGTAACCAAATAAATATTTAATTCATTTGATGCACTTGTATTTAAGTAATTACTTTTCTTTCAGAGAACAAAGGGGCAGTTTCACTGTGATGACTGTGGAATTTGCAGGTGAATGCACTAAATAATATTGTATTCAGCCTCCATTCTGCCCTTACACTTCCTTACTCGTTCCAACTATCTAAACAACATATATGTCACCTGTGGTACTTATATACGTAATTGGTGAAACAGGGTCGGTGGTCGAGAAAACTTCTTCCACTGCAAGAAGTGTGGTAAGGCATCCCTTCCTCCTTGTTGTTTGACTACTGTTGTGGATTTCCTTGTATCAAAATGGATCGATTTCTTTTGTAATTTTGAATAGTGTAGTTTATATCTCAACCCTTACCTTATAAAGAAAGGTGTAGATTATATCTCAAGTTCTCAACTAGTGATTCTTTTCAACTATAGCTTGTTCTAAAACTGTATTGTGGAAGTGTACTTTTCTCATTTGACAGTTCCTTTCTAAAATTTTACTTTTCAAATGCCCTTTCCATTGAGTCTTAGGTAGAAATATGGTAATAAAGGGATATCCTTGGAAATGGAAGGTTAATCTTGTACAACTATATTATTGCTTTGTACATCTACCATCTCATAGCTGTCTACTGGCGTCATGCACGGGGGCGGACCCACATAGGGACTCCCGGGTGCTCGAGCACCCATTAACTTCATATTCAACTAAATATATTTCTATAGAAATTAGGAGGAATAGTATAAAACTAAACAACGAGCACCCATAGAATAAATTGTTTGATTGGCGCAGTGGCTGTTTGTGGGTGCTTAAGGTCCTTTGTAATGTTTTGCATCTGGTTTCGACTCCCAGTCGGCACATTTTAAAATTTTTACAAACCAACTCTTCTCTTCCTTACTCCCTATGTTATATTGATTGTATTTCTATTTTCTTTCACTTGTCGTTTTGCTACTTTTCCTATTTTCTTTATTCAAAATAATATTTATTGTAATTTTTTTTGTTTTTTAGCTATAATATTCAAATATGATTGTCTTTTTTATGACGAAGTGTAAATTTATGCACTTACATTTTTTGACTGGTAGCTAAGTGGGTTCGGAGCTAGGTAGACGACAAAAAAATTACATTGTTTATATATGGTAAAATTTATATATATATATATATATAGTGTGCGTGGTGTGTGTGTTGAACCCCCTTTGGCTTTTTCGTGTGTTTACATTTTATATATGTCGCCGCCACCTTAGCTAAGAGAGCACCCACGACCTTAAAATCTTGGATCTGCCACGACATGCATCTCTATATCAATGAAATAAAATAACATAAAACCAATAAGGATAATGGAAGTCAAATAGCTATAACTGCTCATCCTAACAGAATAGAGAGGAAACCTGTCAATAGGGTTGAATCCTTTCTCTCTCTTTCTTGATTCATCGGCCGCTCTATGGTTCTGGAGAATCTTATTGATGATGTGTGGTCAAGTACAAGTTTCTTTTAACTTCCAAATTTGTATAATAATGGTTGTGGTATGTTCCAGTCAGGCATATCCTTGTAATGGATAAAGGAACATAAGTACATTTTCCTTGTAAATTAAGTATTTCTAACTCAAAAGGTCTCATGTCTATAGGTCCTGTAAGTCTTTTTAGATGGGAGGATGCAGGTTCCGAGGATGCTAAATTCATGTTGGCGAAGAACGAATTTTAGTTGCAAGTCTCTGATAAAGTTGAGCTGTTAATAAACCTTGGTCTTAATAAGGCAAAAACTGGAAGGGGAACTCGCTCATCTTGAGGTCACCAATTAGTGTTCTTTGTCTTTTCAGTGATCCATTATAATCTTTTAGTTATAAAAGATTATAATAAGATGTTAATAAACCTTGGTCATAAAAGATTAATCTGTACAACTTCTTTCTCCTTCCTACACATCTGCAAGGCTTCAAACATATGCCTGCTAAGTTTGCTGGATTTCAATAGATTAGAATAAATGTTTTCTTTTTTGATGAAGATAAATATTTTCTTTATAAAAAATCATCAGAGGTGAATTAATGTTTTATCATATGCGCAAAGTCTCCTTATTTTTCTGATGCGTTAAGCTTTAGGAATACTTCTCTTTTAGCTACTTTCGTGATGTTTTTGCAACAGGATCCTGCTATTCGGTGGAGCTGCGTGATAATCACTTATGTGTGGAGAACTCAATGAAGAACCATTGTCCCATCTGTTATGAGGTTTGAGTCTACTCTTCATTTGGCTTTTACTGCCTTAACTTGCTCATATGTTTTGATTGGAACTATACCCTAATAGTAAATTTATGGTTCGGTCCAGTTTCTTTTCGACTCAGTGAAAGGCACCACAATTATGAAGTGTGGACATACAATGCATATGGAATGCCACACAGAGATGATCCATCAGAACCAGTAAAGTTCTATCCATAACATGACTATTATGTTTCTTTTTCTTCATGCCAATCAGCCTGTATGGTTAACTTACATATTGTACTCGTCTTCCCCTTTCTGTATAGGTATCGCTGCCCTATATGCTCTAAGTCTGTTCTCAACATGTCCGGAACTTGGCAAAGATTAGATATGGAGGTATGAAGTTATTTTACTTTTTAGTTAGTCCCTACAAAGTTCTTCCATAATTTTTTTTTTGTACTTCGCTACAAGCAATATCCACCATACATACATCCAGTAAAAAAAAAGGGTATATGCTGATATATGTATAATTTAAACTAATTATTTAGGGATAGGGGGATGGAGGGGATTATTACGTAGGTGTGATTTGATCCCTCACCACATGGTGAAGATTGAAGGGCTCACAGCATGTGAGCTATCCTCCAATCCAGTGCTGATATAGCTTAAACTGATAAGAGGTTTCAGGACAGAGAGAGAAATCTAAGTCGATCCCTTTTTTCCTTGGCATTTTTCTGGAGTGAAGTTGATTTTGCTCTAACAGTCTTTTGGCTTACTGATTTTGCCTTGATTTTTTTTTTTAAGGGCAAACCTTATTTTAAGGAAGTAATATTTGAGAAACGAGAAATGTAGATACTGTTTTTTTCTTGAAACTTTTTTAGGGTCACTTTTTTACTGAGAGACAAAACACAAACCCATGAAGTTCAAATCCTACATTTGCTGTTTAAAAGCATGGGTTTTGTCACTGAGAGAATGGAGAGCCAGTAATTTTAGTGTGGGATGTGGGACTGAAGCATTAACATGTATATATTTTTCTTTGTTTTGTGCCTTTTGCATCTTGTGAGAAATATAGGAAAAGAATATTATTGAATTGTTGTTGTTTCTACATTATTACATTGAGACCCTAATTATAGACACCAAAATACAATCTTTTACCAAGTAGGATACTATTTACTATTCCTATTTCTATTTGTATTCCTATTCCTATTCTTATTCTAAATAGGATTGTATAAACCTATTCCTATTGTAATGGGATTGTATAAACTTAATCCTATTCTAATAGGATTGTATAAACTTCTTCCTATTCTAATAGCATTGTATATACCTATTACTATTCTTAACACTCTCAAGCTAGTGCATACAAATCATATGTATCTAGCTTGTTACAAATGTAATTAATATGAGAACCGATGAGGAGCTTGGTGAGATATTTGCAAGTTGATCAGTCGACTTCACAAAATTGACAGTCAATCTCAATGTGCTTGTCTTCTCATTAAATATTGGATTTGATGCATAATGTCGGTCAATCTCAATGTGCTTAATCTTCTCATGAAATATTGAATTTGATACATAATCCTGATAAAACACGGAGTAATAAAATTACAGTGTTGAACTTCTCAAACCAAACTTGCAAAGACTGTTTCAGACCATAGAGTGACTCACATAATCGACATGCAAGGCTACTAAACTCCCCCTGGGCAACAAAGTGCTCAAAATCTAGTATAAAGTATATGAATCATGTTGGAATCAATAGATGAGTCGATATTAAACAAGAAAGTCACCGAAAAATTGGCTGGAACATGCTCATACGCCAAAGTATTAGATTTGATGGCTGAAAGTGGTCAGAATCTAAGAAATAAAATTATATGGGTAGGGTCGAAATGATGGAACAACCCAACTAGAAAATAGAAATTATGTAGGAAAGGTCGGATTGATGGTACGACCTTATTGAAAAGAGAAATAATATGGGTCGGGTCGGAATGATGGCACAACCCTACGCAAATCAGATTTGAGGAGTCACCGAAAAGACGAATGGAACTATGCAACTCGGATATGAAAAGTAGTTAGAAAAAATCCACGGTACTACGCAAATAAAATATGAAAAGCAGTTCGGAGAGATGCACGGTGCTACGTAAATCAGATATGCAAAAAAAAGGTAAGTCACTGGAAGGATGGCACGGTGCTACACAAATTAAATATGAAAAAGTAGTCACCGGAAAGATCGCACGGTGCTACACATATAGGATATGAAAAAGTAGTCACCGGATTGATGGAACGGTGCTACACAAATTAGATATGAGAAAGTAGTCATTGGAATGATGGCACGGTGCTACACAAATTAATTATGAAAAAGTAGTCACCGGAATGATGGCACGGTGCTACACAAATTAATTATGAAAAAAGAGTCACTGGAAATTCCAGATGGCACGGTGCTACGCAAATTAAACATGGAAAAACATAATCGTTGGCCAGACGGGCAACATATGGGTAATAGCCGCCCGGCGGCAGCGGAAGCTATTTGATTCTCTACCAAGATCGTAGAGGCTCTGATACCATGTGAGAAATATAGGAAAAAAATATTATTACATTGAGACCCTATCTATAGACACTAAAATACAATCCTTTACCAAGCAGGATACTATTTACTATTCCTATTTCTATTTGTATTTGTATTCCTATTACTATTCTAAATAGGATTGTATAAACCTATTCCTATTCTAATAGGATTGTATAAACTTAATCCCATTCTAATAGGATTGTATAAACCTCTTCCTATTCTAATAGGATTGTATATAGCTATTACTATTCTAACACATCTGAATGAGGTGCATTGCTGTTTAGAGTTTTCAAAACATGGTTTGACTTTTGAATCTCGTCCGAAGAAAATTAAGTTGTATCATGTTTTAGATCTGTTTGTTGTGGGAGTATAAATTACTTGGTGATGGTATATCTGAGTTTGAGTTATAGTTTGTGGAATCCTATTTCAATTGTCAACAACACATACATCTTGGTGTACGAATTTGTCACCGCTCTTCAAACCTGTTTACATAGGACAGTTAATTTGCTAACAAGGGGTCAGATCATGATCAAGCATTAGGTATTGGTTTTGAGAGATATCAGTAACAAGTTAGATTTGAGGTTATCTGAAGATATGAACTGGGAAGTTTTTTGACCAAGTTTAGTTTGTGTAGTGATTAGGATAGATGTATATTATGCTAGATGGAAGACTCTGAGGTGCAATTGCAGAAATTTAGAAAAACCTATGACGAATAAAGAGAGGAAACTAGGGGACAAAACCTTGTCTTCAAGTTAGACCGATCACAAGTTGTCAACATGTGAAATGGCATGATTTGAGAAGGATTCAAGTATAGTTGTATAGATATACTATACTAGATGCAAGTGGCCTTGTTGCAATGATCTTAGGCATGAGATTCTTACTTTTCCTCAAGAGGATTTCATGTTGGTTTATAAAAATGTGTAGATCTGTCAATGGCTGTTGAGAACTGATTGGAACGTAATCTGGTGCACCAATCTCCAAACTGTTCCAGTTGGATATGCTAAATCATTATCTCCGAGAATGCTATCTCATGTCATAATATGAGAACAAGTTTTTTTGACGGGTGTCGTTTTTGTCCCTTTTGTTTTATTTTTTTACTTGGGAGTAGAGGGAGATGTGACTTTTTGGTACTGCTGGTTCCTAACCATACTGCAGTTTAGTGGTAATTGTCCTTTGACCTACACAACTCTCTGTGGACTGCATTTTACCGAGCTGGATGATTGGTTGATTCTAAGTTTTAGATATTTTTTTCTGGCTGGGGAAGAAAGCAGAGACTTTACATGGTTTATTCATATATGCATATTTTGAGTCAATATGATCTTCGTGTGTTTGTTGCTCAAGTGTTATAGAACATCTCAGTGCATGATATAAACCACTGTGCATTATGATTGTTTATTGATGATCAAGTTTCTTATGTATAGATTGAAGCTACAGCCATGCCTGAAGAATATCGTTATGAGGTATGTTGCTCTTTCTTGTTTTATGATGTTTGTAATTGCTTACATTCAAATCTTCTATGGAGTATCTAATAAGAGGAAAAAATATGTTCCAGTATGTTGCCAATTTTTACTTTTATATGATGCTTGTTCATTTTAGATTCCAGTGTTTCCATTTCTATGGAATTTGAAGAAAATTGACCATAAGAAACTTTTAGGTTTGTAACTTCCTGATTATATAAAAAATAACAAAGAAAACTACAACCTGTTGAATTGGGATCTTGGAGACCCTTTGTACTTTTTCAAACTTTCTTTTTCTGCCCTAGTTCTTTTGATCAGCTGGGGAGGTGTGTGTGTGTGTGTTGGGGGGGGGGGGGGNGGGGGGGGATGGTATATCAGTGGAATGGACTAATTAGCAGGGAATGGAGGGTTTTTTGATGGTTTGACCTGGAGCTTTGCTTGTGGATGTTGGTAAGGAGTGGAAGGATTTAACTTACAGTTTGGTCCCGTCTTTTAACTGTTTTTATCTCTCTTCTTCTTTTCCAGAAGGAACTTTTTTGTTAGGATGATGTTCTTAAGCGGGAATATAGCAGCAAATAAGGTTGTACTCTTTTTATTTTGCAGGTTCCAATTCTGTGCAATGACTGCAATAGTACTGGTAAAGCATTTTTTCACATACTTGGGCACAAATGCAAGCATTGTAATTCATACAACACCCGCATGATTGGTACTGGCGAAGATCCCCAATGACATACATGCTCAGCTTGATTCAAGTGGTGTTTTTTCTCACATTAGGCGTTCTTGTTCCTTTTTGATTTGTTTCTTCTAGCGACCAGTGTTACTGTACAAAGGAATCTGGGATAGTCCTTTGATAAAACCTCTCCATTTTTTCTGTTGCATATTGAAAACTTTCAGAAAGAGTAAAAAGAATTGGCTCCACTCCGACTCTCAGATTAAGAAAAATGATGAATAACATTGAAGGGAACAAGGTTTCTCTTTAGTATTTGCTTTCTTCCAAGTATCTAGTTTGTATGTGTGCAGCTTCTCACGGGGACACCTTCAAGTCATTATTTAGGGGAACATCTCACAAGCTCCCATTTCAACATAAGACAGACACCTTCAAGTCATTTCACTTCTACTGTAACATAATCGTCTGAACCAAATTTGGGGTTTGGGATGGGGACCTCCGTGGCAGAACAGCGGGTGGATTTGTGGAAAAGAGAAGATTCTAAAATATTTAATTGAAGTGGAAATTCATTTTTCAAAGTTACTAGGTAATTGTCGTAGAGGTTCCGGCCCAATATTTATCTTCGAAGGTCGTGTAGAAGCAAACTCTTCAAATTTATGACCAATCTTTCAAAATAATTGAACATTTCATTAGCAAATCGATCAATAAATAACGGGGAGATTATACGAGGCAAACATGTAATCACTATAGTTTATAATTCATAGCTATATGTAGAGGTTCATAACAATTTTTTCTCTTCTCTCTCTTTCCACTGCCCTCTCCATATATTCCATCCTCTTTATCAAATGTACTATGTATCAATTGTATTCAATCAAACATAAGTGAAAGATATGTATTTTATATCAATTGTATTTAGATAACTATATTTGTATTTTGTATCAACTGTATTTGTATTGAGTATCAATTGTATTCGTGATACAACAAATACAATATGTATTCATCCTCCCTACTCCCTCTCTCGATCTTGCTCCCCTCTCTCCTCCTAATATGTAGCTAAATACAGTAAGTTTTGATATAATTGTATTCATTTGAATACAAATTAGTTGTATCAATTGTATGATGGTTGATACAATAAATACAACAAGTATTCTACCTCTCGCACCTTTCTCGCCTCTCTCGTCTCCAAAGCTATAATTTGTAATTAAGCACACTATAACTATAGATCTCTAATTAATTTTAAACTATAGTCATTTTTAAAAGTGTTCCAAAAATAAATAAATTGGAACAATATTGTTAAAAACGGCACATATAGGTATGTTTTTCACAAAATTCCCAAATAATTTAACGCCTGCCCCACTAGTTTAGTTTTTATTTGATACACGGGTTGTCCTTAAAATACATTTAATTACACGATTTATATTTTAAAAATAAATGCATGGGGTTTTCCTCCACAATTGAATTTACGGATTCTTTATATTTACGTACACAAAATAAGGCAAAAGTGATAGGAGGAGCTTTGGGCCTTATGGGCCTCGGTTCGTGGAGGGTGAAATACGTAAAATCTCATCATCCTCTTGTTCATTCGACTCCAACTGAACAAACTAGGGTTTGAGATCCTAAATTTTGGCGTTATGAAGAAGAAAATGGCAAAGGCGGGTGAGACGGAAACGAAGAAGAAAGCAAAATGTTTCAAGGATAAGAGGAAGAATATGCAAAGATTAGGAGGAGGAAGAGGAGGCTTATCATTGGAAGCATTTGCAAACGCCAAAACCAAGACCAACACTTACAACCCTGCCATCATAAGTATTCTTACGACACTGGGGAATTAAATTATTGCTTTTACCGAAAAAATAACTCTGCCGATTCTGAATCTATGGTCTGAAACAGTTGGTTCTAATAGCATAGCATATATGTTGTATCTGTAATTGTGCTTTTCTTTTTGTGCAGAAAAGCAAAGGGAGTTCTATAAGAACGCCAAATATGTAAATAAATATAAGAGGATAGTTAAGCAGCAACAAGGAGAGCCTTCTGGTTCTGCAAGACAACTAGAGGTTTGTCATTTATCCATCTCCTCTTTTTATTTCCATTCGTAACAATCCAAAA
This sequence comes from Solanum stenotomum, assembly GCF_019186545.1. Lineage (NCBI taxonomy): Eukaryota > Viridiplantae > Streptophyta > Magnoliopsida > Solanales > Solanaceae > Solanum > Solanum stenotomum. Next base: position 172,660 of record NC_064289.1, read on the forward strand.
CGTGGTAATTGCAACTAGAAAAGTGTTGGTTCATTCTAATTTCAATTGCTATTATATCAGGATGAAGAAGGGAGAAGAAATAAGAAGAATAGTGCTAGAAGCCTAAGAGAAATATATGAGAGAAAACGCGAGGAGGATGACAAGGCAATGATGGAGACAGATGCCACTATTCTAGCAAGGAAAGAAGAAAGGCAGAGAGCTGAATCTCGAAGGAAAGAACTAAGGGAGAAAATGTTCAAGAAAACCAAATCAGGCCAACCAGTCATGAAGTACAGAATAGAACATATTTTGGAAACACTTCAAGGATCAAAAGTATAAGAATATGAGCGAGCAGTAACATCAAAGAAGCAGTTGCAAAAGACGCAAGTGTGTATGGATGTAAAAGTTTAAAGAAAAAACTGTATGTTTATCATCTTGTCCAATTAATATTTTCATTAAGTCGTTCGTGCACATTTGAACTTCCATCATTACTTATTCTGTCATTTATTTGCTTTCTTAGATAGGAGTACCAGTGATGCTCTTCTATGGTAGGTCACTAGTATTTCAAGTCTCATTGTCTTGTAAAGGTGAATTCAAAATTAATCCTTCCATTGAACTCGAGTTCAAATTTTGACATGGGGATTACCAAAAATAATTTTCTGAAGAGATTCTTAGTACATGGATGCAATGAATTTTATTGACTTAATGAGTACATGATGGCATAATCTCTTCAGAAAAACAAGTCAATAGAAAAGATGATGAAATTAGCTGTGCATAACGATGCTCAAAGTCTTCAAATCGCTAGCATGAACATTGTTGAACATACCCCCTTCCCCCTAAAACAAAATACAAAGTAGTAATTCTTATTCCCAATGATACATAACAACACATAGGGGTCGGTTACTGGGATTAGGATACTAATATAAGTATAGAACTTGGGTCTGTCATTCCAAACCAACCAAACCTCACAGGAGTTTTAACTCTTTATAAGCTGATGCAGTAAATTAGCTTAGCCAAGAGGTAATAGTTGATGGCAAGTGAGGTCTTCGACATAGCACTTTATGGCTTAACCTGCTACACAAAGGAGGATTAATAGCATGAGGGTGAATTTCCATTGCTAATGTGCAGCATCTTCTTTCATTATCCGAACAAAACCAGGCAGGTCAAACCTTGGTCCAGCCACTGTTCGGTATATGTAAAGTTTATCAACAGGGCAGCTTCTTGGCTGCGTGTCCAGAAGACCTGTTTCATCTATAACTTCAATATTAAGCCTAGGCATCTTCTGACTTAGCAGCTTACAGGCTCCAAAACTTACTGAACAAGAAGACATCCAAAGGGATCTCATTGTCTCCAGTTTTGCAGCATTAGCCAAAAGAGCGTTGTCACCAAAGGGGCAGTCTCTGATCTCTAGTTTTCTGAGGCTCTCACATCCAGAGAGTACATGGTGGAGGCCCATATCACTATCCCCAACAAAGGCGACGGAAAGCATCTCTAACTTTTTAGCATGGGTCCCAATGTACTCAAACACACGGTCAGTAAGAAGGCCAGAAAGAGAAAGTCGCCGCAACGCTTTGCATTGTTCCACAATTTCCCCAAAACCAGCATCAAGCGGTTCAAGAGTCAAGTAATCAGGAGTTCGAGGTTCCAAAATACACAAGCGAAAACGAACCATGTTAGGACTGTTTCTAGCAATAGTAATCAAAGCGGCATTTGTCATTTGGCGGCAGAAGTATAGAACTGTTTGGAGCTTAGGGCAGCCATCTGAAACAGCTACAAGTCCCTGCTCTGTCAGGGAAACATTTGGTTCTGGATCAAAGGGATCAGAAGGAAACACCCTAAGTTCTTGCAGGTCTTTACAGGTAACGGCAAGCGCCTGGAGACCGGTATCTTCAATGTAGTCTAGTACCTGTAGTCACATTTATTCAAAGTGAAATGTCTTAAACACTAAGCAACTATTCCAAGCTTGTAGCAAGAAAGATTAAAGAACCATTAGCAGGAAATTCTTTGAATGTCACAGGAAAAGAGAACAGATAAAAAAGTCTTCAGCATAAAAGTTAAGTTACCTATTTCGTAAAAAAGTCTTCAGCATTAAGATTGATAAATATGTCATATGGCCATTGCGTATGAGAATTATACAACCAAAGAATGTATCTTCTAGATCCTACTTCATGTACAGGTCTATAACTTCAACTTAAGGTAAAGGTGAATTATTTTAGCCAATCTTATGAGTGGAAAGTATCTGCATATCATGATTTTTATCCTAGATATCCTTGCCGTCAACAGAATTTACAAGACGATAAACAGGTAAAATTTTGTGTGCTTCTCTTATAAACAATCCCTTGCCTTCAAGGCTCAAGATATCATGCTCTTAAGTTATCAGAATGTTGTGACTGAAAACATAGGCAAGTAAAGTAAAGTAAAGCACTGGAACATACCCACAATCTCTGCAAATTATGACACAGACTTATGAGCTTGTTAAGATGAGGGTTTTGAATAGTAGCATAGCTTAAATTCAATGAGGTGAGTCTGGAGCAAACTGGATATACAGCTGGAAGGTAAGCTGGCATGACATCCCAAAATCCAGACAAGCCTTCAAGTATCTTGCAGCCTGAAAAAGCTTCTTGGAGGTTTGAGAAAACATCAGGCTGTAACTGTACCTCAGAAGAGTATGCACCTGTACCAAATTCAACCAATTGGGAAGCACAAGACAATATGTGTGGAAGTTTCTCAAGGGGGACAGCTTGACTGAGCCGAAGTGTCTTCAAATTAGGAGAACGTGCAATGAGACTCTCTAGATGTGATAAGCTGATCTCAGAACCCAAACAAGAAATGTTAAGTGACACCAGTGACGTACAACCATCAGGAAAATGACTGAGCCAATCACTACTTAGGTCCTCCAATTCACTTTCTCCCAAGTCTAGTTCAGTGAGATTTCTGCATGAGAAAAAAAGTGCAAATAACAATTTCAATTCTTTCTGTAAGTGTATGGGAGATGCCCATTATGTTAAGCAGCAATCAAATAAGTAAGGCAATAAAAGGGACCGACCTGCAGTTAGCGGCAATGGCAGCAAGTCCATCGGTAGTAAAGCCTTCACAAGACAACAAGACCAAGACCTTGAAATAATGAAATGAGGTGGAAATCAAGTCCAAGGAGTCATCAGTGACAACCATTCGCTTGAGTCTAATTTCCTCAAGCCAAGGATAAGAGGGAGACATTGCAGCAATCCAAGGTTGAAGATAGGCACCCCATCCCTCAGGAACGAGATTAAAGTCGGCAAAATGGGGCTTTCCTTTGAGATAGATAGATGTGAGTTGAGGGAAGCGTGTGATCATAATCTCAGGGCTAACGGCGTAGCAGTTGCCGATGAAGACACTCCTCCTAGAGCGCCTCTCGAGCTCGTACCACGACTTAGAGACTAAGGATATACTGTTACGGTCCTTGTGTGAGGTTAACAAGGAGAAGAGGTGCTTCAACACTTGTTCAGGGAATGACGACGAAGACATTGTTGTTCAGATCTGGAAGAGGATGAGGATGATTTATTGTTGGAAATGGATAGTTAGTTAACTAACTTAACCAGGGTTGGGTTAAGTTTAGTTTAGTTTAGTTTAGTTGTCGGTGCTCATATTAATTATTGTGGATACTTTTTTTTTTTATTCTTTCTTCTCTTAATTGTCTTTCCATTTTTAAACATGAAATTGATTGAAAATCATTCATTATATATATTATATATATTTAAAAGAAGTACGTATGTCTGTCTTTGTATACATATCACTTAAGGTAAAGTCCATGATATTATTTCATTTTGTAAGTAAAATAGTTGATTATTTCATTACAAATTTTAGATATTTTGGACCGTTGCTTCAAATCAGGCTCCGCTCCGCTTTTGGAATTAAACTCCATCCATATCCATAACCATAACATGGTCTCACTACTACACAAACTCCAAAATTAATTAGTTATACTCATCATCAAAATGGGAGATGAGCTATCAACACACACACTCACACTGGTACTGACAAGAAATGTAATCCCTCTCCCTCTCCATGGCTTCAATCAACTCTAGCTCTTCTTTTTTTTGTTTTGTTTTGTTTTTATAGCTGCTAGGAACAGAATAGTACTCCCTCCATTCATCACAGTGGTCCAATCTGTGATGAACAACTCATCATGGAATTTGAAAATGATTCATTCATAATTAAGTAATCCCTCATGCCCTAACATTAAGTGCAGACCACAGCTCCTTAACATGGTTGATGCGCTGAGGGATATGATCACCATTGCCTTTCACAAAATATGATCCATTCATCGAGAAATGAATCTGACTACTCTATCAGATCCTGATAACGACCAAGAGGAAATCCAAGCATCAAACGGCTGATCAAGTACTAAAGTTGCACCAAGAAAAATTGAGGAAAAGACCCGAGTTCAACAACAACTTCTAATGCAGAAAGATGAGAGGCAATCAGACAGCAGCCTCAGGATGAAGGGGGATAATTTCATTGAGAGATACAAGAATGGCAATACATCTCAATTAAGTGATTATTTACTCTGATAAGCAAAAACAATATGAATAAAGCTGTAGTACATGGTGTGAATATTTAATACTAAAACAATAAATTATACCAAAATCCAATCTGTACCAACAATGCAGCAGAAATTACAGACAAAAGACCAGAATTGCACTAAAAACTGATGCTAGAGGAATTGCAGAGTGAAATGAGAACGAGGCAGAAGGCTGAAATGGCATGAAAGGTCCAGGAGCAACCATAGCATCTGGATTTGGTGGGCTGAGAGTTGAAGGTATAGTGGGCAGTGAAGAATCACTTGGAGCAAGCTCTGAGCCACCAGGTGAAGGAAACAGAGGAGTTATATCTGGAGAAAGTGAAGGTGAAGAAGATATTGGTGGCAATGCAGGTGCAGCTGAAATAGTTGAAGCTGGCATGCTAGCTACAGAAGAATAAAAAGATTGGCAAATCAACAAAATCATGAGTGGAATCAAGAATGACTTTGTGGAAGTGGAAGCCATTAATGAATGGTGTGGACACCCTTTTGACTATTCTTGGCACAGAAATAGTAAAGGTATTATCTTTGGTGAAAAGAATGACATTAGGATTATCAAGAAGCTAAGAAGACAGCTTGGAATGTATTGACAATGGGACAAGATTGGTTAATGGTAATTGTTGAGATATCACATGAGCTTGTTTGTCCTCTTCCTCTATGGAATTTTCTCTATCTGACAAACCATTTTCAAAATTGTGTCTGGCACCTCCACCATCTTGAAAATCTCAATAAGTAACTTGAAAAATATGTTACTATAAACTGGCATATACAGATAACTATTCGCATGATCATTTCATTTAATATTTAAATCATTTCTGCAGACGATTCGTAAGCAGGTGAAAAAAGAAACAAAAAAGGTCTAAGTAAGCATGTTCAGGAATTTGGAATCTTGTGTAGGTTGGAGTATGGTAGGTCGATTCTATAGTCTTATGACATATTGAGCTCATAGGAATGTGATGTTTCCCACATACGGATACGGTTCAGGAAAGTGAATAAATACACCATCTTATCTAACCTTCCATTTTTCAAATCAAAACTTCTTGTTGCTGCAAATATAAGTAACACAGAAGATTTGAATATGCTCTAACAGGTTACACACCAAAGATTACTACCGGGAATGGGGAGGAAAAACTGAAAGAACAAAAAAATATCTTACCTATACTGAATTATGTGAATGGAAACAAAACCTTCAACTCTCAAAATTTCCTAAAAATTGATAATTACATCCTACACCTGTAAAAATAAACCTCAGAAATGCTGCATACTTAAATGTGCAGGGCCATGAACTTCCATTTCACCTAAAGGCAATAGCCACCAGCACATTGATTTCAACTGAACATTTTCTTTTTTTATATTTTGCATCCATCAGTTGTATTATTTGCTACATAATTGTTGTTCACTTTGCGGGCCAATCTTGTTTTAAAACCAAAGGAGGTAGCCAAGTAAGCGCTGTTGTGTAGAGTCACCATGCAGATTTTGCCTGTTTATCTGAGTTCTTCCCCTGTCAAGTTTACAAATGTGACAATAGATCTTTTTCTGCAAGAATAACCATCTTATTCATGAAACACTTTGGAAGATGGCTGCCTTCAAGTGAGAATCAAGATCAAGCTTCATATGTTAAGTGATCAAGCCCAAAGAAGCCCTTCATAGCCAAATTCACCGTGATTGGTTGCTTCACTTTGTTCAATGGTGGAATCAACATACTGTCCCAGAAGATCTGATGATCTTTCAGCTGGAATGCCGTAGTCTTTGAGAATACTAGCTGAGGCAGACATGGCTTCCTCCCTTTCCAGAACCACCAGAATATTGTCTTCAAATTCAAACACTAAATATTTGCCCTTGGATGCTGCACAAACAGATAAATTTGTAAATGCTCAGCTAAAAAGAAAAGAGACCTCAACTACGTATATTACCACTTACAATCTACAAGATGAGCCAAATGGTGAATGTTTTTAATTCGGGTGCCATTCAACTTCAAGACCTGCCAAGTAAATTAAAAATTGAGACTTCATAGAAGCAGCATACAACAACTATGCCTCAACTCCAAGCTAGTTGGGGTCGGCATATGAATCCACTTCATTGAAAAATCACCCGTGACTTAATTTGAAGTTTGATGTTCACACTAATTATTGTTTACAATTCAACTGGTAGGAATATAACATCTAAGTGAATACGAATAACTTACCTGCTCATTGCTCATATCCTCATATCCAATATTTACTTCATTTGCCAAGACCTACAAGCAAAATAAACCATTGAATGTGGCATTATTTTTGTAATTAACCCCTCGGCATCATTTAGAGGTGAAAAAATGGGTAAGCAAGTGATAAGGTATACTAGAACCCCAAGGGTGACAAATGGGCAGGCTAAAGCCTATTTAACCATTTTGCCACCTCTATCATCACCCTTAGGATAATGTGCCCTGTTCCTCCACCATGTCCCAGGAATGGGTATGTCCTACTATCGAGTCCAGTAATGAACAGAAGAAAGGATAAATATTTCAGTCACTATATCCATGAACTGATTTACCAAGGCCAAAACTTACTCCATACATACCTGAGATAGTACAACAATCTGTTCACCTTCGAACTTGGCCAAAGAGTATCGAGCTTTGGTCAATAGTTTTAGCTAATAAAATTAAAAGAAAACAATCAAGACAAGAAAATATTTCTAATCATTGACTTATCAAAACAGAACAAAAAAGAAGTTTTAATCATTGCGAGCGATCATCATTTTGTCAAGACTTACCCCAATGCTATCTTCTTCTTCCCTGCCAAATAAAATATGAATGTGTTGTTATCAGAGAGAGAACTCTTATACTAATATGTACTTGAAAACTAGCAAATTGCTAGCTACGTATAACTATACGAGGGATTATGGAAAATCTTACTCTATTAGTGGTTCGGATAGTGGGGTAAACACCAAGCCTGCAACTATTAGGTATGAAGGCTGACCACCTTCTATGTGATAAGGAACCTTCAGATGAGAGCAAACAGATCTATATAAATTAAACTGAGATTCAAGTGATGTCAACAAAAAGACCAAGGGTCAGCTAACATTTATTTTATACCAAATGCACACGCGGCTTCAAAACTGCTTGAACTTTCATAAATTCTCCCGCTCTAATGATACCAAGCTCAACTGAATCACCAGTGAATCTGTAAAGGAAAAAACATTTTTTTGAAAAATATACAGTAGCATGTGCATACTTTATAAATCAACATGCAGGATCAACATCAACATGGAAGATGGGGAGAGTTTGGAGTTTTGACATTAGGGATTCAGTGAAATACTAGCATTAATTGATATCCATTTCAAAGTCTTGGGAAATGGATCCACGGGGAGAAAAACAAAAAAACAAAAAAGACTATTCAACCTTCATAGTATACAAAATGATAGCATTCCCTGCTAGCTTTGGCAAATTTTAATTGAAGCAGAAACTTATGTGGAAAAGACAAAGGGGGAAGTGTTGCCTTGAAAATCGGTAACCATTACATGAACTAACAGTCAGAGTTTGACATTCAAACTGAACATTAAGTGCATAATGTTTGTCAAACGTAGTATCAAGTATGTAATGAAAAAATGTTTGTCAAACATACCAATGCCTTTTAATGCAAATTTAACTTCTTGCAAGTAATTAAACATTACTTTTGACTAATGAGATAGCGAAAAGCTATACGTTCACTTGATCGAAACGGCACTGTTCCTTCACACCCAACATGAACACCATCAAAGCTAACAATGACATCGCCCTGGAAAAATGTGCCAAATATTATTCGACTTAGTGACATTACCAAATCAACATGTATATGAAACAATTATCGAAAGAAAATTTCTGTAGTAACTTAACTAACAACATAAGAAGAGAAAAAATCAAATAAGCTAATGTAGAAATAGGTCGGACTAACTAAACATGATCAAAGATTCTAGTATACTCCTCTTTTCCATTCATTAATTTAGTAATAGGACATTAACTGGATGTTCTGGCAAAATGAATACTAGATACCAACAGAATATCCATGTCATGCACATCTATGGTGCATGTTAATCAATGTTGTAAAAGTAGCAATTAATGAAAAGAATGTAAAATCTATAACTTGAGTCCCTAGTCCATATTCAATCAATCAATAACACCAAATCCCAAACTAATTGGACACGGCGACACGAATCTTCCATGTTCATTATGCTCTATTTAGAGACACATCCTCAGTGGATATTGTTTCAAAGAAGTTATCTGCTATAAAGGAAGGAGGAAGTCAACATAACTATATTAATCAATCACACTATTTTCTAGAAAGAACCGATTGTAATGACTAAATCAAGTTAATTGACACAAATGGACGGAGAAGAAGTGAAGCACACTATTTAATAATGTAGATGCCTGGAGCCATGAGCCTATGACTTCCAGGGGGCTTCAGATGACAACAAAGACTTTTTATTTTAGTTTCTCATTTGTCACTTCCCAGTCAAATTAAATATTTTTTCTTATGGTCCATCCATTTGCAGGTTGCAGTTTAAGTACTACATATTTCAAAAACTTTGAACGTGAAATAAATACCATTAAGCTGAGGCTCTCTGGCCTAAATTAACTGTCATTATCAGAACAGAGCTACCAACTGCTGACATTGATAGTGGTGCAAAGAAATCAATGTTTAACAGTAAAATCAGCAATAACCTGCTGAAATAAAGAATACAAATACCTCTTTCACAACATTACTGATGTCAGAAGTGGGCTCAACTTTCCGGACGAGTACACCCTATCAAACGAAAAACCAGCTGTATAAGAGGACGTCTAGAAGCATTATACGAGTACCAAATTTTCCACACAATCAACTGAGTAACCACTACACATCTATGTCTCAGAACATGTTACTGCCAAGGTGGATTCAGTTGGATGAATTTCAAAATGGGTTTGCTTTCACGTAGGACTAATTTTTTTTCTTTTTCCTGATGAGGCACAAAGTATTATTAGAGACCAGAAGTGTCCAGAACACTGAAGATAGTGTAAATGCTGCTTCATTCAGGATGACTTCCTCTTGAATAAAAATCAGTCAACTATTAAAAAGTTCACCACTGGTGTTTATGAAGAAAAGTTAGCTTTACTCAGCTCAAATCCATACCCAAATAAATTCAATTTTTCACACGCTTAAGCCTAAGGATGCCTTCCACATTTTCTTTAAATTGTTTCTCCGAATGTGTTCCTATGTATTCTAATTGATAATTGTCAGCAGCAGGCAACTTTTTTTATTGATCAATGAATTCAGCAATTACACGCACAAAAAGGGAAAACAAAGCACGGACCGTGGAGGGGGGGGGGGGGTTGATGAACTATACAGAGAAAGACTATCACTCTGAAGAGCAGATGAAGGACTTTCATTCTGTATAGGACATAAACAGACCTCGTTAGATGGCACTTTTAAGCAGGCACGTAGCGCTGGATTTTCCAATTTTTGCAACAACACCCCAAGGCAAGGAAAGCCTGAAAGCATAAGTCAATATTGTGATTAAGGATAGCAGGGAAGCAAATAACATAAGCAAAATTCTTAGGCACCAACAAAAATCCATGATCCCCTGTGCAGCCAACCCCTTATTTCCATGACTCTTAAACACATTAATAATGCCAATTTTTTAGTTATTTCAGAAACACCTTATACTCTCCTTTTTCCTTTCACAGAACCAAGTGGTGTACGTGCTTCTTCCACATATGCCTTCAGGTCACAGGCTGAGCTGCTCGGTGAAGTTTCCATTCGTCCAGCCGCCTTCTCATTAGCAAACTCAACCACCGTCTGGAGTTAAATGTTTCTCTTAATCCCTCTCCCATCAAGCATCATCATTGCACAATAACAGATAGACATCATGACAATCCAACAGGCAACAACAAAGCTACTTGATTGGCAAATGAAATAGGAGCAGGTGGAGTGGTCAGTTGGTTAGATTCAAAATAAGCTCATATTTGAAGTTTAGAACTGAGTATTTTCTATAACATGTAACTCAAAAGTATGCTTTATTTAAGTCTACATTTGCATATTAATTGATTTTTCCAGCAACACAATCGAACTTAAGAAATCCAAGCTTGATGTATATTAAAAACAGATAAGGAATTTAGACCAAACAGATTGAAATGAAGCTAATCTCCAAGATCAGTCAGTTGTCATAATCTAATCCAAGAAATAAATAATCTTCGTTAAACTATGTAGCTGGAAACAAAACAGACTGTTTGCAAATCCCTAGCCATTTAGGTGGCCTGAATGAGCAGATACTTCCAGAAAAGGAGACAGACTCACCACAATACTTCCCATTCCTCTCGTAGTCTTCCAAAAAATGAGATACAACTGTAGTAGGTATTACATAACCAATATTTTCAGCATCATCGGATCTGTAAACCTAAAGAAGTTGTTGGGTAAGCAATACCAATATGAAAGCAACACATAAAGTAAAAAACAAATAACATGAGATTCTTGAAGAAGATCATAACTTTGTCAAACATAGTGGAAGAACAGTATGCTGATTATCATGATTTTTAAGGCAAATGCACTAGAAAACATTTTATACCCTGAGGAGTTATTGAACTCATTCAGTAAATAGATCAAGCAAAATAAAAAAAGAAGTGTCAAATACAAAAAGTGATTTGAAGAACTGTTGATAGAGCTCATGACCATAAGCATGTTACCACCCCTAGTTGGCCCAAGCGATAGTATTATGGTTTGCCTTGGGGCGAGCTCTTAAATTAGCATCAGAATGTCTTTTAAAACAGATGAAGATAACTGCAGCGATAAAATAAACTACTTCAATTATGTGATTAAGTGATCATTTCAAACTAGTTGCATTACAAAAGTTCCCTAAAAGAGAGGACTCTGTGTAAACTAAAGTGACAAGCCCAAAGAAGCAAGAATCTGGTCACATGAATAACCATTATCCAAATCTGACAAGCAACTACCTGAAATGCAACTCCAATGCAATCTCCATCATCATTGAATGCAGGACCACCACTATTACCTAAAAGTCTTGCAATTAGTAGCAGCAACTATGTTAAAGCAAGAAAAAATACAACTATAGATCCGAGTATGTAAACATGGATAAGTTCTAATACAAGATCGATAAGAGTAAATTTCTACGGGCTGATTATAGGAACGGTCTTATTTCAACATCCATTTACCAGGATTTATTGCTGCATCTATTTGAATGCCCAGCAGCTCAGATGATCCATGAGCATATGATGTAACCTATTGATGAAGACCAACCTATGAGTTAGCACTTTTAATCAATATCTAGGAAATCAAAATCAGGCTGTATCTATCACTAGTAGCAAACAGAAGATTGTCTAGTTGTGATAATCAACTGTTCTCCAACCTATAGAACTGACTGGAATTCAAGCGAACAACTATTTGCTTCAATACTCTTAACTGTAGCCACAACCTTAAAAAGTGGGAATAATAAGGGTGTAAATGGGTTTGAATGTAACAAAACAAAGAAAAACAATAACGATAACAATAACAATAACAAAGAATAATGTCTCTATAAAAGTACCTCACATTTCGTTAAGGCAAATCAACATGCTTAATTGCAGGTCACTGATGGAAGATCAATATTCACATTGACTAGGTTATGCAATTGTTATTTTAATTTAGGATCATGAAACCTGATTAATAGTGGATAAACCCCCTTTAAGTATAGGTTTCTGTTTTTGGCAAGAGAATCTACAAAATTAGACATTATAACTGTAAACAGTTCATGCATTGGCCAAGGTTGTGACTATCGTGCATGATTTAAGCAAGTTTCTTTTCCTAACACTATCCATTTATTAATCTAAGTTGTAGCAATCAATACCCTTTGATATTGAATAGATCATGACATGATGAGAGCAATACCATTCATCAGTAAACGAGAACAAGAAGTTATAGTATACCTAGGAAAAAACAAAGGACCGCATTGGTCAAAGAGTACTATCTAAATTCTTAAGGTAGGTAAAAACATCTACAAGTCCGTCATTAAGCTAAGGAATAAACTAATACTATGAGAGGTGAACATAAACAAACCTCAATTCTTGACACCACCCCCTTTGTCACAGAGATTGTATCTCCTCCAAGTGGATAGCCAACCACAGTTACAGCATCCTGCAAAAGGAAAAGGACCAGCTTAATATATAAGCTATATGTGTTTCATCAGATTCGGCAAGAGATAAGGGTTCTTTAATAAGTCATGGTCATGGAAAATAGAAATGTAATGACCCTCTTGGTCATTTTTGTGTCTTGCCTTCTGTGTGTCGTTTAGAGCTTTCCTATAGCGACCCCAAGTCATTTACGACTTGCTGGGACTGACAGTTCGGTCACCTGGTCGTTCGTTTGGTCTTGGTGTGAGTTTTTGTGTTTTGGAGCTTTTGAACCTTGAACGATCATTTTCGATCAAAAGTTCATGAAGATGACATCGGAATCCAGTTCTGACGATTTCATCAGCTCCGGAAGGGTCATTTTAGGCTAGTAGCATGGTCGACATGACTCCCGAGGTTTTCAGTGTGAGTCAGTGCAATTAGGCGTTTTAGCCTTTGAATTTTGGCTTAAGTTTGACTTTGGTCAACATTTTGAGTAAACGCGCTCGGATGAGAATTCCGTCAGTGCGGTTAGCTCCGGAATGTTGAGTTTGGTCTAGATTGACCCTTCTTTTGTGTCCCGAGGTTTTTGATATCTTTCCGAGCCCTTTTGTGGGTTTTGGCTTAAAATGGCCTTTGGAAGTGGGACCCACTTTTTATCGAAATGACCTCTGATGGAAATTTCGACTGCGCCGTTGAGTCTGGAATATCGAATTTGGTATGGTTGCATATCTCGTTTGCGTGCACGGGGTTCCGAACGAGATCGGAGTACCCCGTCGGGGTTTTTAGTTTTGGAAAAATTGCAGAAAATCTGCAATATAATGCAGATTTTCAGCAACAATTCCAAAACTTCTAACTCTCTTAACTCTCTCATCTTTTGTCCGATTTGGGCGATTCAAAAGGCAAAGTTGTGAGATTTTTCGAGGGCAACGCGTTGGTGAGCTCGGATAGTGGTTTGGGGTTCCCGTTTGAGGTAAATTTCGCGAAAAACCTGACTGCTGTACTGTTTTCGAGTCCTTGTTTTTGGAATTTTTGTTTTGGTCATATCTCACTCATTTTAGCTCGGTTTTGGGTGATTCGAAGTCCCACATGTTGAGAATTGTCGTGACTTCGTTGTAGAGTGTTTAAAGAGTGCTGGGCACCTTTTGATTTTCGTTTATTTCGATTTTGGACTGCTGCAGTAGGGTTTCTATTAGTTGTTTAAAGTGGGTTTTCTTGCTTGTTGGTTTTTGCTGTGTTTTGAGCCTCGGATTGTGTTCCATTTTGGAACACAAGTTTGGAGTGCTGTTTAGGGTCTCTTGACGGAGTCAAATTCGGACAGTTCGGTGCGGGTCCCACGATTCCCGTTTTGACTCCAAAATTGACCCGTCTCCGTTTGTTATGATCTTGGTGTCTAAATGACCATAGTAACGTTGTGACTCTATTTTTGATAGCGGGGCAGCGTTTTGAGACTGTTCGGAAAGGGAAAGCTCCGGTAAAGTGATTTGGAGAGCGCACGGTTGGCCTTAAGGTAGGCTACGGCTTTCCTTCTTTTAGATTGAGCTTAATTGTGTAAAAACATGTTGATTGGAGTGAATTGGGGGTGGGTACCAGTTTACTACCTTACTTTGAATAGGTACCTCATGTTAGAATCGATTGGCCATATTTCGGGTATAGTATCATGTTATCCGATTCAGTAGAGTTGCATGTCTATGTGCTAAATGCTATTATATGCTTGTATGCTTTGTATTGTATGTCTTAGTCTAGGTTAGGCTAGCATTGCCTTAGACTTATGACCCGTGTGGGCTGGATAGCCTTGACTTTCTGCCGACGTCGTTCGGATGACTTAGCTCCTTGTAGACTGGAATAGCAGACTTGAGTCTGATAGTTTGAGCCTTAGATTAGGCGTTATCGCTACTTGTTGCACTTCTGTATCTTCTCCCTCGTATTCTGCGGTTCCGGCGCATTCTCAAAGGTTTGGTGCATCACTCGAGGCGTGGGATTGAGATAGTCTAGGCTTGGAGCCTTTTATGTAATATCTTAGAGTGGGCGGCGTTCCACGGTGGTTGTTTTTGGATTGAATCCTATTGGAGATACCATCACCCCCGGGGTCGTTCTTTCTAGCTGGGCTGGGAACGTATCGCTGGCTGGGTAGACTCGGTGATATCGGCGATCGCCCCCGGGCCTCTCTTTCTAGCTGGGCTGGGAGTGTGCTGCTGGCTGGGTGTCCCCGGGTCGCTCTTTCTAGCTGGGCTGGGAGCTGACTGCATGGTAGGACGACTCGCGATATCTACCTCACTCACGGGTCCCTCTTTCTAGCTGGGCTGGGAGTGGACTGTTTGGTTGGGTGCCCCCTAGGGTCACTCTTTCTAGCTGGGCTGGGAGTGCACTGCTGGCTGGGTGGAGTCTGATGGATTATCTTAGTTACTTTGGGCTGAGAGCCCGATTTTCTTCTTTCTCAGTAGACTTAGCTTTTCCATGTACCTGTCGAGCTTATGGGGGTTCGTTCAGGTTTTATTTAAGCTTGTGTACGAGTGTACCTTCTGGGCTTATGGGGGTCCAGTTAGGTTTAGTCTAGTTGTACTTAGTTTGTTTCTGGTATGCTCATGTGCTTTCTTTTCTTATCCGTTTGACCTCTCTGTGTCTAGATTCTATCCTTTCTTATTGTTTTTACCCTTTTTGCTCAGTCGGCCTATGATGCCTACTGAGTACCTGTTGTGTTGGTACTCATGCTACGCTCTGCATCTATTTCGTGATGCAGGTCCCAGTACCAGTTACCAGCGGTGATTAGTTCCAGCCTCCTTTTGCAGTTGTGATTCGGAGACGAGGGCGAGCACTTGGCGTTTTGGGGTTTGTTCTGTCTCCTTCTTTTGATTTAGCTAGTCTTGTTGCCTTTGAGACACGCTCTGTTGTGGTCCACTTTTGGGACTTGTACTCTTTATTAGATAGCTCTGTACTAGTGACTTCCAGGTTCTGGGAGGGATTTCTGTATATATTTATTTTGGGTTGCTTCCGCTTTGTTATCCTTGTTTAGATTATTATTTTCGCTAGTTTCTGCCCTTTTGCTCATTGCTTGATGTTCTGGGTTACGGGTTGGCTTATCTACTGGTAGGGTATAGTAGGTGCCATCATGACTCGAGAAATCGGGTCGTGACAAGAAATTACGCCAGCAACACAAAATATGTAGTAACAGAGGTTCTACAAACATCAAATGACAAACAAAAAGGCAACAAGATTATGTTATAGTGATCATAAGTCCAAAATTGGCTCTTCCCCAAATTTCTTTCGAAGATTTTTATTGAAAATCAGTGACGGCGGCAAAGACAGCAGCGTTTGAACGCTTGATCGACTACGGAAGCCATTGGCGGAGCAGTATAGGGATAGGAAAAAGGACTTGCATTTGGTGTTCATTGACCTAGAAAAAGCTTACAATTAGTTCTGACAGAGGTTCTACGCGGATGTTTGGAACCAGAGGTGTTCCAATCATGTACATTAGAGATATTAAGGACATGTATGATGGAGCTAAGATCCGGATGAGGGCAGTGGGAGGAGAATCCAGTCACTTTCCAGTTGTGATGGGGTTGCATCAGGGATCGACTCTTAGCCCGTTTTTATTAGCTTTGGTGATGGATTTTCTGATGCAACACATTCAAGGGCAGGTGTCTTGGTGCATGTTATTTGTCAATGATATTGTATTGATTGATGAGACGCGTAGCTGGATTAACGACAAGATGGGGGGTGTGGAGACAGACCCTAGAATCTAAGGGGTCGTTTGGTTGGGAAAAGGTTATCCTAGGATTAATTATCTTGGGATTAGTTATCCAGGGATAACTTATCCCACCATGTATATGGGATAACTTATCCCATCACTATGGTATAAATGGTGGGATAAGTTATCACATAACAACCAAGCAAGAAACCAAAATATTATCCCAGGACTATTTTTTTATCCCATGACTATTTATTCTTATCCCTCGCACCAAACGACCCCTAAAGGTTTAAGACTAAGCAAGTTCAGTGAAGTGCATCGTGTAGCTGACGTGCAAGTGAGGTTGGATTGTCAAGTCATCTCCAAGAAAGGGAGTTTCAAGTACCTAGGGGCTATTATCCAAGGCAATGGGGAGATTGACGAAGATGGCATACATCGCACTGGTGCGGGGAGGTTGAAATGGAGGCTAGCATTTGGCGTCTTATGTGATAAAAAGTTGCCAATAAGACTTAAAACATAAGTTCTACAGAAGTAGTTAGACTGATTTGTTGTATGGGGTGGAGTGTTGGCTAGTCAAGAACTGTCATGTCCAGAAGATGACAGTTGCGGAAATGAGTATGTTAAGATGGATGTGCGGGCTTACTAGAAGAGATATGGTTGGAAATAAAGATATTCGGGCCAAGGTGGAAATGGCCTCTGTGGCAGACAAGATGCGGGAGGCTAAACTGAGATGGTTTGGGCATGGAGGAGATGCACAGACACCCCAGTAAGAAGGTGTGAGAGGTTGACAAGGTAGAGGTAAGGTCTGCGTAGACTTTACCCTCCTCAAACCCCACGTGTGTGACTATACTGGCTATGTTGTTGTATTTTCCCTGAGAACAAATGTAGAATAAATATAATATTCTTTCTTTGAAGGTATAATCCCACTGAAGAAATAGCTAAGCATTTACTTGGATATCAACCGTAGAAGCTTACTATCAAATGCGAAGCTGCCATACAATTAAAGAATTCACATAATCATACATATCATAGACAAATCTCGACTCAAGGATAGGACATCCACAAACTTAATTTATCCAAGATCAAGTGCAATTGACTAATATAGCAAGCAGACATCAATTAGATAGGTGGGAACTTTATTCAGTATGAACACTTGCAAAGGGTGTTGTTGGCTTATCCCAATTTCTTTGACAAATTTAGACCAACATGAAAATGAGAAAGTACGTCTTCAGGGAAAAAAGCATATATAAAGTTACCCATGGGACAGCTTTTTAAAAAATGGAATTGACAAATGAGAAGTACCTGCAGACGAGGCAACCGTCCAAAACTAAGGGGCTCAGCTCCCTCCCAGAATTCCTTGCTTTCCACGGATAGCAAAGCTATGTCACACGCTACCCCTCTAGCTAGAACCTACATGTCATACATGATGAGAATTAAGCACCACATAATTAGGTTACTTTGGTCTAAGTTGTCAACCTACCTCACCATAGTTGCACCCTTAAAACTACTATTTATAATACTAGAATGATTTCTAAGTGATGCAGGCATTTAAAACTTATCATGAAAAGCATACCTTAGCAACATATTTTGTGTCATCTCCCCTTTTCTTCACTTTGACCTGCCACCAAAAATATTAATTAAGCTAAAAACCAGCATTTGAAAGGCAGATGGAGTAGAAAATGTAACTCATTTGGGTGATAGAAGACCACCTAAATAGCAGGTCTTCAACAATAGTGAATACTGAATACAAAGTTGGCCACTAGGTATATACTTGAGATGAGTGTGTCATAAAAGTGCAGGTGGTAATGTGGAGATAGATATTATCCCAAAAACACAATGGATTGATTAGTGAACAAAATGGACTTAGATTAGCTAATATGGACTGTTGGCGATCAATTCTTTATGGGTAAGGTTGGATCGGATATGAGCTAGATAATCAAAATTATGTTTCTTTGAAGGAAAAGATGCATTTTCTATCCTCCTTTTTTTATTTTGCAGAATGCCGTCCAAAGTTTCTAAGCCTTCAGCCCTTCACTTTGCCATCCACATTTTTCTTGTAAAAAAACTACAAAAATGAGGGTAAACGAGCCGCACTTACCTTTCTGTTTCTAGTTTCCTATCTGGGAAGTCATACAGCCTTGTCCAGATAATTTGGAAAAAATTGACCACAAATCGTTAGTCTTGCCTTCCCACTAGGTTTTCACCGGTGAAAGGGTCAGGATGACAAAGTGAAATAAATTTCAATAGTTGGACGTGGAGTCCGATCCTAAAACTGTGGATGGCATATTGCAAAGCCATAAATATATGGATGACAAAGTTCAAATTTACCTTTTCTCTATACTCATCCCAAGCTGTTATTAATCATTTATGAAATAAAAGAAAAAGAAAAAAATCTGACCTCTTTCGCCCTTTAAAGAAAGTACAAATAAAATGATTTTTTTTCCGTAAATGTAGTAATGCATGTTTTCTCGGGTCAGTGTGGCCGTCCAGCTTTGGTTTGATAGACCATGTCTTAGATGACTAAGATACATTGTTCACAATGGGAGGGGAAAGGATAAATTCGTTTACCCACACCTGAAGGTTCATAAAATAACCTAAAATTATAATGATATACTTGTTCTGATTATTGGTTGACACCAAATTGTTATTAGAGACGTCCTTTTATTTAATTTAGAGGAGAGAGGGGCATAAATAATAAGAATTTGTATACTTATAAAGGGAAGGTTAAAACCTCAGAGGTACCTGTGTATCATGTTCAACACAATGCGCATTCGTCAAGAGCTTCCCATCACCAATCATGAAAGCACTGTATGAATCAAACTAAAGTCAGACTTGTAGGCTATCCTGCCCCCTCCCACCTTAAAAGGATCAGCCTACCAGATATAGTAGACAATATCAGAAAATAAACGCATTACAGAACTACTTTTTACAAAAAAAAAAAAAAAAAAAAACTGAAGGTAAATATTGCATTACAGAACAACTCTTCATAGGAAATTTCCCACAATTTTTTAAGTAGATAGAAATGAGGAAGAGCATACCTTCCAGTACTTGTGAACTGTCTTTGTTTCTGCCAAGGAAGGGAATAATCTGGAGCAGTATGTGTACAGTAAACCTTGAAGCAAACAACATGGAATGGAGGAAAAGAGTAAACACTACTAAAATTATCATGCAATCCATTTAAAAGCCATTCACAAGTGCACTTGCAGACATGTTGAAAGCAATTTTGACGGACCTATTGATGCCAAAAATGAAACTGGGTAAGATAGACTATCTATTGGGTGTACACCATTCTAAGTGCTGCATAAGTATATTTGAAGTTTACTTTTTATTATCTTTCAACAGGAAGAACCAAACAATAAGAAAATAATTTCATGTGGGACAGGGACAACAACAACCTTACGAATGCCCAGTGACCAACTGTTGGTTCAAAACGTTAGCGATACATCATACATGAGGTTATTTCATGAATTTCTGTTTCTAAGCAACTAAGGATAAGATGAGTACTGAAGTTGATAGTTTCCTGGGATCCCCTTTTGCTAAAATTTAATGATTCAAATGATCTACACCTTCACCTTGAGATTTGAAGATGAGGCATCCAAACAAATGGCATGCTTACAACATTGCTATGTATTAAAATATATTCACCTTCACAACAGCATTAAGAAAAGCTGCATCTTGAATGCTGCCAGTTTCTACCTGGAAAAGAAAACCAACTTAGGTTCAGCGGCATAGCACAATTGAAAACAATAGTTTTTGGCACATAATTGACTCAAAGAACTTGACAGCAATGCTTGCATTCAGTTGGCAAGCATTTGTAAACACAATGGTAATGAGATATAATTATGTGGGAGATGATGTAAAAAAAACGATGGGAGAGTATCTGGTGAGTATCTTCAGAATGGTTGATAAATAAGGTGTGGCCCTACAAGTAGGCATGAGTCTTTGTTCATAATCTTAAATTCGTGGATAAAGCCTTCGCTAATTATCACCCAAATTATTTTATTTTTTAAAAATGAATACCCCTAGCAAATAGTTTGTTTATTGTTTTTTTAAAAAAAGAATACCCCGGCTTATTTGTCATGAAGCCAATTTCAAATTTTTCCCATAACTTAGATGGAATGATCTAAATCTATTGATCCATGCACTTCTCAATTGGTACTCCTTACACTTTGATAAGTTAAATATGTACGATATGTGTGACGCTGCTTACTATTTATGATTTGTTACATATCGGTTCTTGATTAAGTTTTCACAGAATTAAAATATTCTCAACTTTGAGGTGTTCAATCTTTGTTGATTGGCATAATACATATATGTGCCTTTTAACTTGACCTCATTTCACATTTATGCACTCCAACTTTGGGTGCGCACAAGTAGACACATAAACTTATATAAAGTTGAATAAAAGTAGTCCTACGTGGCATAATACACGTAGGACACCATGTAGGACTCAAATTGCTATGTAGAATTGCCATGTAGTGAAAAAGTGCAAGCCTTTCATGTTCTTCCTCCCCCACCCCCCTCCACACCCACACAGAGTCACAGGACTAACCCCCTTGCCCTTGTTCTGTATATTTCTCAACGACAAGAAATAAGCCAATCACCAAAATAAAAGGAGAGAAGCAGTTGTGTTTCTTACCTGCTGGTCCTTTGAATCTAACATAATTCCTTTCCCTTTTTTCTGCAGACCAAATGATTTAATTGCTGTTGATTGAGATCGTCCTGTTTCACTTGAACTACTCCTGCCATCTGCATTTGCAAAAGGCCCTTCATTTTTTGATCTCCGTGAAAACTTCTGTTTACCAGCTACTTTCTGAATTCATGGCTTGCTTATTTAATAGAAGTTTAATTCATAAACAACAAGGAAATACTTTTTCCCTAAATTGGAAGAAAGTAAAATGACTTGCTCCAATGAGCATAACCATAAGAACACTCAGTGCAGATAACAACAATTCAAATTGAATCATGTTTTAAGGACCAACAAGAAAAGGTGATTTCATTGTAAGAGATAGTTATATTTAAAGCTTGTGTGGATGTCTGCTTCACAAAATACTTCTTTCAATTTTTATCATCGAGTAACAAAACCAGTAAACAACAAACTTATGCTTTCAACTTATCTTAATTCCTATTTCAGGGGACATTCATTATCTCTTTTGGATCATTAAAAGCATGCAAGAGGTTAAATGAGTGAATACAAGCAAAAATATACACAAACATTTTTTGGCACTGTTAAATTGATGTAACCTTCTCATTCTCCTAAATTTCTGGACTTCTCTCCATTCGTCATTTCTTATCTAATTTCAGGAAATATAAGTTTCAACATTAAAGTCACTCTTGTTTATGAAATGGGCCTTGAGCCTAACTCAACCTCAAAGGCTAGCTCAAGAGGTCAGGATTACCCAAGCCATATAAGAGACTGCCCATCCCCTTCACCATCGATGTGGGTCTTCTTCACACACGCACACATACACCTCACACCAATGGTTGGACATCTGGATCATGGACAATTTAATATGGGGCCCAAACATTGAGAAACGAGAATTGGGATGAATCCTACTCAAATACCATGTCAAACAAATGGAACTCAATCCCAAAAACTAGCCCATGAGGTAACATTTCTCTAACACCATATAAGGAGACCAAGAAACACAAAGTTCAAAAAAAAAATGTTCAAAAAGAAACACATAGTCCACTGATCTGGGACTCAACATTGATAAAGAAATGAACCTTAGGCCTAACTTAACCACAAAAAGCTAGCTCATGAGGTGAGAACTGCCTAAGACAACATAAGGAGACCAAAAAACCCACACTCCACCGATATGGGACTCAACACCCCCCGCACACTAGGACTGGACAACAAGAGCGAGAACAATATAAGATAGGGACCCAACATCGGATAAACAATTGAATTGGTGTTATCCTCTATGAAATAGACCTTGGGCCTAATGGTATCAGAGCCGCTATGAATGTAATCTAATTAGTTATAAAAATTTAAATTTTGTGTGTATATATGTTTTTTTGTCTCTCTGGCATCAATTGGACCACACCCCTCACTGTTAAGGATGCATATGAGAGTTGGAGTCTATGGAAAGTTGACAAAGCCATCAAGAAGATCTGGATTATGATACCTGCTTGTATTTTTTGGTGTATTTGGTTAGAGAGGAACAAGAGATGTTTTGATGGAGAGTCAACTGCTTTAGGCATTTTGAAGACTAGGTGCACTGAAAATCTGTTTAGTTGGACCAACTTGTATCCTGATGTTAATGTAGAACAACTTAAAGATTTTACTAACTCATTAGCTCTGGCTTAGATAGTTTGTATAGTTAGCCAGAGATTTTTTTTGTAAGCTCAAATGCCATATCTTGTAAATTTTGCATCATCCTGATGCTGTGATTAATACCACTTATCTTATCAAAAGAAATTGTGTGTGTATATATAATGTAAAAACATATACATATATGTGTAATTCTGCAGTACCCACTACGAATGTTATCTAATTAGTTAGACTACTTCTTACTAACCAAAATGAAGCAGGGAAGAATTATTGACAAACAACCAATAAATGAGAACTCCATTACAATATAAACAGAAAATCAGATTGAAAGGTCAAATAATATCAGAAAAGAAGGTGCACAGTTCCACTTGACTACATTTGAAACTGTCTTTGTACATTTGAGGATTATCCTTTTGTCGTTAGTTTCTCTTTGGTGCACCAATGAGGTTGCTGTATGTATAGTAGATTGGGTGCAGTATGTATGTCCGTATTGTTGAGTAGACTCTCTACTTTATCAGATTTTCCACTTCAATAACATTGTTTTACTTCAGCAAAGTAAATACTTTCAGAATAAAATAAGGGCTAACACAATAGAAAAGTTGCAATCTTTGGCCAAGGAAAGAAGAATCAAAATGCGTTTGAGCTCAATGTGGCCCATTTGATTGACATACTAATTCGACAATTGTGGTTGGATGAATAAAGATAATAATAATAATCGAATGACAAGTAGAATATTAATTTTACCTCAGGAGGAGAGGAGGATGACTTGTTGAGAACTTTTCTCTTATGGTTTTGATTTTGGGAATCAGCTTTAGGAATGAAGAAAGAAGAGGGTCTTAGTGATGTTGAAAAGAGACGGTGAGATGTAAGAGAGCCGCCGGTGGAGGTGAGCACCGAGAACCAGCTGTTTGCGGCCATTCTTTTGTGCTGTTTCCCTTATCCCTTTAATCCCGCAAGCTATTTGAGTAGTATTTAATTTACGATATTTTAATTTTAAAATTAAATATAAAAATGCGTTTTCGTATTTTTTTTCCAAACCTTTTTCAGTGTTGTTTATCCAAACAAAGAGAAGAAAAATGGCGTGGCCATTGCTCTCTCCAGTCTCAGGCTGTTACTGTCTTCGCCTCTCAAAACTTCATGTTAATTTAGTCCAACTCCAACCAATTACACGTCGTGAAATCATACACCCATCTCTTCATCAATGTATACTTTTTTCTGTCGATAGAATTAGAGCAAGACTCCCGCTTTTAAATGCTCAAACCAATGGCTCTGAGCAGCTAATTGAAGATCTTAGGGTTCCTCAACAGTGGCTACAACCTTCCAAAGCCTTGGAGGTAACACCTACTCTTTTCTCAATTGCTCATTTAACACATACCATATATCGGTCATAGGTAGCTTTTTTGGACACATCCCGTTTCGAAATTTTATTCAAAACCCTTTCTTCGCTAGCAGGCAAATCCAAAGTTTGAACTTTATATTCTACTAAATCCCCAATCAATTTAATGCTCATCTTTGTAATTATTTACTCAACTTCTTTAACACATATACAAGGTGTGAGCCAAAGCTACTCAATTCCGATGAACCCAACACATATGCTTATGGATCCACCTCTGTTAGTTAGCACTGAATTCTCGTAGTTACTTGGTTCTGCGAGGGTGTAGGAAGGATTTGATGGTCACTGACTTGTGGAGTTGTGGTTTTTCTGAACCTTATTAAAATGCAATTATATATCTTGAGGATATATAAATCCAGAGAGTGTTTAAGGATCTTAACTTGCAATTTTTGTGGGGTTGATCAAGCAGTTTGTGCATAAAGAGAGCATTCGATCTTACTTCAGCACATTGTCTTGGAATTTAATTTTTTTTTGGATTGGTAAACTTTTTTAGGAAAAAACGAAAAGAATATAGAAGCATAAAAGTAATTCTTACTTAATTCTTTGTGATTTTTTTGTGATCCTGATATTGTTGTGATCAATGGCAGTTACCTTCTAGTGTTATTGTTAAGAGGGTCTGGCTTTTAGCAACCATATATGCCGGCGTAGTTTTCTTGGTAGTTCTCTACTTCGTCGCTCAAATCCTGAATTGCTTGGTATATTATAGACCAAAATGTTGGGGGCGTAGTGTTATCCAAAAAACTGTAGGCTTATACTACGTGTCATGCTCCGAGGCTATCCCCTAGACGCAACACGGTGCTTAATGTCACAAGTGACCCCAAGCTAACCCATGCATTATGCGGAAGCTAAAAGCAGTTTAATTTCTAAAATGGGGAAATGCCCAAAATATCTGAATATATATAAAATATATGAAAAGTATAGTGATGGCTAAAAACAACACTAACAACTCAAGTTGAATCTAATCTATGTCTCAAAGGCTTTAACTGATCTGAGTTGTTGGGACATGCCCCCAGCTAACTCTAACAAGTCTGACTTAAAAGTAAATACAAAAGTATAGCATGTTTATCGTCCTCAAACTATGAAGACTCACCACTGAATCTGTTGTGTACGGACTGGAAGTCGAGCTAAGCATAGTCTGGATGTTGAGCGCCTGAACCTACATCATACAACGATGTAGCACAAAAGTATGTGTCAGTACTTTGAATGAATGTTGAGCATGCGGGATATGTGCTAAGCTGAACAATATAGAAACTGAACATGGAAATAAATATACTGAAGCATAACTGAAAGTTGAGCTGGATGTAATGACCTAGAACTAATCATGAAAATGTAACATGTTGAACTGAATACTGAAATAGATATTAAATACATGGTCAATGCAACATGAATCTGATTGTGGGAGATACTATTAACAGACATACCCAAGTTGAGCTAGCTATGGGCCAACCTGTAACCTTGGATGGAAGGGTGTTCATACCTTGCCAAGGGTACGAACAAGTCTGACGTGGATCCACTAGCTGATGTCCACAAGGGCCAAGGGTGTGAAGCCTAATCTGACGGGTGACCCCTTCGATAAACCTACAGTGGCGTTGTGACTCTTGGACTCAGGGATTTTCTACTAAAGGTTTCAGCCTAAACTGACGGGTGAGCCTTCATCCCTTTGTCCTCTTGGTGCTAAGTTTACTCCCAACTGAATATAAAGCTAAAAGTGTAACTGTAATACTGGATAGCTCAAAATACTAATAATCATCTGAGAATGCATCATACATACACTGAAAGATATGCCATTCAAATTTTGTAGCATGATTGTCTGTCTAATCTGCCTAGCAAGTATAATTCATGAAATACGGATGATTAACACAAGCTAGGGTTTCTGAGTTTTATATATGGGATTGTACTAATTCTCCAAGAAACATGTAATTAATATTATAGAAACTGTAGCAGCTAAATTACAATGAATCCCTAAGATTTAGGAACCCCAGGTCTGAACAATTTATGGAGAAGCTGAAGAACAAACTGAATTCTAGGGACCTAATGTGTGGAAGGAACCCACTAGTGAAATCCCACATACCTGGTGAAGATAACTACGGAGAAATCCTTTGGATTTAGGGGCTGAACTTGAAGGAGAGCTCTGCTTGTTCTGGAGAGAAAATTGTCGCCTCTTTCTCTTCTTTTCTTTCTGATTCTGATGACTTTTAGGTGAATGAATGTTTTAGGTAGTTTTTGACTAATTAATTAGGCTTAGACGAAGTAAAAACGACATAGTTTAAGTACCAAACGCATAGGGGGAAAGACCCAAACGACCTCAACTTTTAAAGCTGAAAATGTGCCCAAAACAGCCAGTCTCATGAGCCATCTACTGCTTCACCGGCCGTTTAAAGCATCACGGCCCATCCAGTGGGTCGTCATGTTGCCCTGCCCGACAGGGCTTTACTAAAATGAGCATAACTTTTTACTCCGGGCTCGAAATTAGGCAAACTTGGTGGCGTCGGAAAGAGGACACAAAGTCCTTTAATTTGATAGGTCATGAGCCACCTAATTGATTTTGTGCGGAGAGATATGATCGTTTGAAGTTGACCCAAAACTTAAAAGTTGATGAGTCCCTTTCATGGACGACTTCACGGACCGTCTAAGTGCCCGTGATCCTTCATGGTCGTTGGGTGCAAGTTCACGAGCGGGGTGATGGGTCGTGGACTTCTTCACGGGCGGGGTGACGGATCGTGAACCTCTTCACGGGCGGGTGACGGGTCGTGGACCTCTTCAGGGCCCGTGAACCCCTCCGTGAACTGCGCTTTTCTCTTTTCCATTCCAAGTTCAAATTTCTGAGGTGTTGTACTAAGGCATTATGAAATTACAGAATTATGACCTAAATCATCTTCCATAACTTCTGTATTCTTCTCTGCTGTGACTATGCAAAGTGTTTCTTGAAAAATCATTTCTTATGCCTTCTTAACCGTGTTTAGTATGTTCTTTTTGAACAAGTTTAATGTTCTAATAACAATCACTAAAAGTGTTTCACAAAAATTAATCAATTTAGAGAGATCTCTTCAAGACATTTAGTGAGAGGCAAACTACATGAAATGGTAGTTCAGACATTTACATTCAGCAGTAAGTTATTATATTTGTTTTACATCTAATGAAGGATAGTCATTACTAAGAAGGACGACATGATCTGCAAGTCAACTATATAGGTCTTGCACTCTGTCACGAAACAATTAGTGATTGCTTTTGATGCTCGCTCAGCTAGCTTTATCCATTACACGAGGGTGAATTGTCAGTTTAGATCTTTTGTACATATGTGGCATGGTTGTCGGGTTTAAAATCCTAAGTGCTCTGTAGGATAAGGTATATTGTGGGAACCTGTCTCTTCTAACTTCCTGCATGTTGACTATTTCAAGTGGTGATTTTGCCGGTACAATTGTTTGAGTAGATGAGCCAAGATGAGATTTGAACAAAATATGCTTAAAATTCCTCTGAAGTTTGATATTTTGTCCATCTTATCTTTAGTTTGTGTCTTCAATATATATCTTAGCTGATTTTACCCTGGGAACATTTGTAAGAGGAGTAGGGCTTCCTTCACATGCTATAAGGTGTCCTTAAACTGAGCTGCTTTTCTTTTCTAATAATGATCTGGCAAGTTTTATTTAGGGTGGAAAATCTATTTACTGAATTCCTTTAAGATGCCATTTCAGTTAGCTTTAGTGCTGAACCTAAGTTGTGGATGTTGTCTTATGCTATATAGCTTGGCGTGTATTCCATGATGGAATTTCCATCTCAGAATGGCTTGCTAATGTTGTGATGTTGCAAACATCTTGCAAAATCTTGATATAGCTGGCTGTGATAGGATCCTTTCTACTCCCATTGAAGCAAAAGGGATATGATTCATATCCTCTCCTATTGCATTGTATTAGAATCCTTTCTTCTGCGTCTGCACATGTTTTGAAACTCATAATCCTAGATATGAGTTAAACCTTTTTACGTCTTTCTCTTGCCTACTATATTTGGCTCCCTCTACCTTATCAGTTAGAATAATAATGCAGAGATTTCTGATCTGCATAAATATGCACAGAGTAAGGCTGAAGGTATACAATTAGCATATTGTCTATTGAAATTCATGGCTCAAGAACTTGTAGCATTTAACAGGAATCTGAATGGTTGCAAACTGCTCTTAACAAGTGGTTGGATGATGAATATTGTCCAGAGGAAACAAATATTGAGATTAGCAAAATTGCTGCAAGTTCATTCTACAGATCATTACTTGAAAATAAAAGTGACATAGGTGAGATACTGTTAACGATGGCTGGAGATTTGGAATCCATATCCTATCAAGAAAGCTTTCATGGAGCATTCTCATCAGCAAATGCAGCAGTGAATCTCATAATCCAACGGCTTGAACAATACTAATCATGATTGGCCTCACTAAAAAGTTTGGAACTCTTAGACTTAAATTTTTCTTTGACTTGCATTTAGAATTATCCTTTTATAGTGTAGCAAGTACATTATGATTAAGAGAAACATGCTTACATCAATAAGGTTAGAAGGGGCTTATATTGGGGGAAGGAGAAGGTTATAAAGGCCTATGGCTTAATAACTTGAGTTTTAGAATGTAAAGTATGAACCAATGGTGTATGTTAAGATGTGTGTTAAGTCATCTCAAAACAAGTTATTTTATTTTTTTATGAGTATCATCTTGAAAACAATTTTTTTCATTAGTGAACTACTGATTGAAAGGTTAAACTGAGCTCATACAAAAGGCTTTATAGTACATAATAAAAAAGTTGTTTTCTCCTCTCTCTCTTTTTTGGGGTAGGCTTTATGGCAAGAAGGTTTGAAAATGATTGAAATAGTCTCTTGAAAACTTTATCAAGTAGTATTAAATATAAAGGGTTTTAACTAGTAAGTAACTAACTTGAAAGCAGAATAATAAAGTATGAGAAGTTCAAATTTAAACGAAGTAGTGTGTATGTGCAGCTAAACAACTTAAGTAGTAATTGTTGTAGCAAATGAAGATCAATATTCAACAACTTTTCTATCAAATATCGAGCATGTAGTTGCTATGGATATTTAATAAAAGAGATATACTTTAATAAGTAGAGTATGATGCATGCATCTTTTATTTTTCATCTACTTCAGAAGAAGAAGGGAAAAAATATCGGTTAGGCAACAAACAGTAGTATCTAATTGGTGCTTTTCATTTGAAATGAGTAATACCTTGGACTGATCCATATCTTTTGAGGTAGTCTTGCCTTTTTTATGGCCATGGACAGCGGACAGGCCAATGAATTAATGATAGATAGATAAATTGCAATACTCTCCGTTTCTAACCAATTTAGATTTCCCAACTCGTTTTCAATCAACAAACATGAATTAAAATCTTAATTAATTAATTTGATCAATGGACATGAGTTATTTAATTAATTTTCTATATAGGTTAAATATATACATATATATATATACTTTAAAGGATATAATAGGAAAGAATAATATTATTTATATATTGATTTTAGTAAAGACGACGTCAATGTTTATGATTGAATGGCATATACTGTAGTATTAGGTAGGATTTGAAGATTTGTGGCACGTGGAGGGAGGGGATGTCTGTCTACAGTCTTCATTTCAAGATTTAAAAGCAATAATTGATGGAAGGTCTTAGAAGGGTGTGCCTAGAATTAGATACAAATAATTAAACATACGTCCACTTGAATCATTAAATTCTAACGCCTTTACCATTATTATTATTATCATTATTAATAACACTATCATTAATCATTATAATAAAGGAGGAATACGGATTATTCTCCCCTTAGCTCTCAAATTATCCCTTTAATTCTAAAAAAGTGAAATATAACAACTAAGTATTTTGGAACATAAAAACTATTATAGTATATGTAGCAATTATTGCTCCTAAATGTATTAACTATTAATGATCCAAACAGAATAATATGGTATGTATTAACTTAGAATTGACAGGTAGTTATTATTATTGGCATATGCATATCAAATTATCAATAATAATTAATATGTGCACATGACTAAAAAGAGAGTATACTAAAATTACAAGGATAGAGTAAAAATTAGGCAGAAATTAAAGATGGATGACATATGATCGATCATATGAAATATAAAAATAATGTTGCACTTGCATGTGTCAAGAGTTGTGGTCGTTTCGATAGGATTTGAGAAGCTCTTCCCGACTTGTCTATTGAATCAGCTCTTTTTCACGAATATAATAGACACTTATATCATTTTTAAAAAAAAATGATTTGATATTTGAGAGAATGGTAGGTAGGACATTACATTAATTGTTGTTCTGATCATCAGAGCAATTTTTCAACTTGGGTATCATATCAGGAGGCTGGAGGATTACCTAACTCTTACACTACACAATTGACTCCTTTTGAAAAGTAGGATTTTTGTAACAATAACCACAAAAATAAGTGGGCTCCAAAATCACATCATTCCTTCAATTATAAATTGTTGTCAAAGAATATTCAAAAATTCAATAATTGTGATATCATGACAATAAACTTTGGCCCCTTCGATTAAAATTCGTGTTTCAATCATACATACTATTTTCCCTCCCTCTATATGTCTTTGTTCTTTTTTTTATTTTTCACATGCCATAAACTTGGGATCTCTCTTTCTAATAAAGACAACAGACGACAATTCACTTGCTCAATTACTATTATACTTTTATTTGAGAGTTGCCACATTTTTAGAAATATTACCATTTCCGTTTTTAATACTAGCATACCACTCATTCAAACACCAACTAATTAAAGCAAGAAAAAATTGTGATATATTGATATGACTATCGCAAAAATAACGAATCATCTCCATATATATATACAAATTAAAGTGAATAGCAAGTACTTGATAACTTTTATTGCTTGATTTGGGTACAAGTAGAAAAAAAAAAATTGTTAGCCAACACCCATACAAGCAACTGGCCATATTGTAATTTTATACTGTGGAAAAGGTTTCAAGTGACAACTAAGACAAAAACAATGTCACTCTACTAACTAAGTAGTAATAAATTTTATTGATCCTGTTATTTAGTTTAAAGTACTTATTTTAGTATAAAATGTAATAATACCAAAAGTTTTATTATATATTTTGTACTGATTATTTAAATAAACAATTCTCATAAGACGGAATATAGTAGGGGTGTGCATCGGTCGGTTCGGTTCGGTTTTAGGTGTTATTGGTTCGGTTTATCGGTTTTCGGTTTGTAAATACTTCAAACCGATAACCAAACCAATAACATATTTCTTATCGGTTTTTGGTTAATCGGTTTATGGTACTTAACGGTTCGGTTTTCGGTTTAACCAATAAGAAAATACTCATATATATTATATACACGATAAGAAAATTTTCAAATAAACCATATGATTTTTCCAGCATTTGGCATGAAAGTAATAATCATAAAAGTAACAATCATTTTTCTTGCAAGTTTAGACACTAGACACATTCAAAGGAAAAAGTGTGAAAGTAACAATCGTTTAACCATTAACAAAAAGTGTGAAAGTAACAATCGTTTAACCATTAACAATAAGACTAGTAAATTTAGTATAGTCTTATTGGGTTATCGGTTTAACCATTAACAAAAATTATAAAACCGGAAACCGAACCAATAACCCAATAAAAAAATTTGCAAAACCGTTTAAAAACCGTTAGCCCAATAACCCAATATCAATAAACCAATAGTGTTTTTTTCGGTTCGATTTATTGGTTAAATCGTTTTTTACACACCCCTAGAATATAGCTCATATTTTGGTAAGTGTGCAAGAACCCCGGGAAATATCATGATATGCTAACTTCATTTCAAATGATTTCAGTTTTAGGTCATCATTTCATTTTAACAATAAAAAAGTGTATAAGAATAGGGTGTATTAATTAGTAATACTTGAGCTCATGGTGGATGCTACGTATTAATTATACATATATGTTGAAAAAGTGTAGAAAACAGCAAGTAAATATAGGAAAGGTTTATTTTTGGCCAAACACAACACCTTTAAACTTGTCCCTAAATTTCATTTTGACACTCCAACTCAACCTTGTTCCATTTTAACCCTTCAACTCTAATTTTTATGTTCCATTTTGACACTTCTAAGTGATGTGGCAGAGTGTGTGCATCACACTTTCTCTAAGAGAAAGAGAAAGAAAGACAAAACAAAGTATTTTTAAAAAAATATATTAAAAGATTACCCTTCAACTCTATTTTTTTTTTATGTATCATTTAACACAAAATACTAATTTTATGATTTCATTGTTTCTATATATATGTTATTCAACTGCAATTTTGCATTTTAAAAATCGGCGTTCATCCGTTAGTTATTGTAAAAAAATAAAATTGATGGATGATGATTGATTATTTTTTTAAAAGTAACAATTTCTTTTTAAGAGTTTTCCTATATTTTTGCGTGAAAAATAACCGACAAAAGTGCGTGGATTTTCTTTCTTAAGAAAATCAATGGCAACCCAACGAAGTCTATCAAGTTTCAACATTTTTATGTAGTGTTATTAATTAGTAATGAGCATGAGTTTTTCTTGCCCGTATTTAGTTGAATGAAAAATTAGAAAGCTGATATTTGAGTTAGTCCAAATAGTCTAGCTATGAAAAAAAATAATATGTGGTGTTATTTAATTCAATTAATTATTTAAAAAAGAAAACCAACACACTTTCGTCGATTATTTTTTCTCACAATAATGTACGATAACTCTAAAAAAAATATTAATATTTTTTAAATGATGTTCATCCGTTATTATTATTATTATTTTAAAAATTTAACGTTGATTTTTAAAATGAAAAGTGGAAATGAAGAAATCATAAATTTTGTATTTTGTGTTTAAATGATACTATATAAAATAGAGTTGAAAGATTAAAATGGAACAAGGTTAAGTTAGCATGACAAAATGAAAAATGGAGGCAAGTTAGAGGAGTTGTGTATGTGTTTTTAATTGGTTTTTGTGTCATGTCATGATATGTGAAGTACACACATTCCACTTTGTTGATTCTTTGAAAAGAAGTGTCAAAATAGAACATAAAAATTAGAGTTAAAGGGTTAAAATGAAACAAAATTAAATTAAAGTATCAAAATGAAATTTAGGAACAAGTTTAATTAGTAATACTTGAGCTCATGGTGGATGCTACGTATTAATTATACATATATGTTGAAAAAGTGTAGGAAACAGCAAGTAAATATAGGAAAGGTTTATTTTTTGTAGATTGGGGTGTGTGTATTTTTTTATTTTCTAATTTATATATATATTATATTATTTCTATTATATAGAAGGGAGAGTTTTCAAACTTTCAACATGACTGTTTTTTTTCATATTTAGAAAAGCTTAAGGGCAATTTGATCATTTCCCCTTGCTTATATAGAAGGGACACAACAAAATTGCATGATAAACTTGCTTAAAAAATTTGTACTTCTTGCTTTGTTATTTGGACCTCAGCAAAAGCTCTTTAAAAAGTCTATCATTTTCTTATTTACAAATCATGTCTGTCATTAAAGAATATGATGGTTCCTACTTTTTTGTTTTTTCATTAATGTCATAATACATAGGTCCCACGAATATTAAGTACTTATTACTTTTTTACTGTCATAAATAAATATTCCCCTTATTTAATTTTATTTGTCTGTTATTTAAGAATATTTTTTTATTTTTATCTATTCATAAAAAAATATAAAATTTAGGTTGACCTTTCAAATTTTACTGTGTTAGAAAAATTGGGTATAGTAACACACATTATTTGAAAATGATTAAAAAAAAAAAACTATAAATTACAATAATTAATAACTTAAAATATATTTAAAACATACTCTAAAATATTTGATTGACTCTCTAAATTTTATTCAAATAACATAAATTGAGATAACAAATTAACATATATTGACTTAAATTACTCTGTCAATTTGTAATTTGTTTTGTATGTTGATTTACATTATTTAAGAAGTAGTAAATAAAATTATTTTTTAATATAATAAATTTAATATGGTAAAAATAAATTAAAGATAATTATAGTTAATAATAAGTGTAAATTAGAAAATAAGTAAGAAATTAATTTTAGATAAAAGTGAATGCTTATTTCTATACTTGTGTTTCGTAATAAATCATAAATATTTGTGTTGTTATAAATCATTTGATTAAAAATTCAAAAAAAGTTAAAATATTAAATTTATAAACTTTTTTACAGTTTTTGACATAAAATGCTATAAATCAAGACTTAAAATATTTGAAAATTATATAGAAAAATTAATCGACCCTCTAAATTTCATTCGTGTCACATAAGTTGGAACAAAGGGAACAATATATTATTTTAAAGTTATGAAATTTCAATAGGCTACAATAATTTACAACTTAATTTTTTTAAAAAATCTCTAAAAAAAATTGAACGGCTCTCCAAAGTCTACGTGTCACATAAATTACAACAAAATAAATAGCATAGCACGAGCTCACCTATCTATAATTTTTTTTAATCCATATTTTGCTTTCAGCATTAATTACTTATTATTTCTCAAATTATTTTTTAAGATCTAATATTATTAAAGATCAATCAATAAAAAAAGTGTGGTAAATAGTTATACCAATTATTATTTTCTAAATTGGTGTGCCAAATTTAAATATGACAGGTAAAAATGAATAAATAAAGTAATAGATGTTATTAGCTCTTATATTAAAAAAAAAATCTTTTATTTTACTTGCTTATTGTGATAAATTAAGAAAATTATTTATTTTCAAGTAATTATCTGTAATACTAATAGTGAATTCAAAATTTTGAAATATAATTAATAGTTTCAACATGTTAGTTTTTGATCATTAAATGAAAAGATTGTGGATATTATAGTTTTTAAAATATTTTTTAATATCAACTTGCTTGAAAAAAATTGTTATTTCTATTTTGTCATGTGGACTGTATCAGCATTTAAAAAAAACAAAACAAAAAACAACTCTTTTCGATTAAATTATACATTATGTCTTACCCAGTATTGAAATGCATTAAATTTGTAGTGCCATTGAACTTTCTAATTCGACAAATGTACAAGATGCTCAACTCTTTCTTTTTTCTTTTTTTTGTTCTAATGATAATAGTTATTCTAATGTCCTCCATATAATTTCTCATTTGAATCACATAAAAAGTAAATAGTTTCATCATTATACCTTTCATTTGAAAACTCAGATTATTATCACTGTTAAATTTAGTATTCCTTAAATTTAATATAATTAGATCATTTAAAAATGATAATTTATATTAATTAAAATTAAATAAATATTATATATTTTTAATTTTGTTCTTATACCAAATTTTATTTTTATTTTACCAAATTAAGAGAAATTTATTATTTTTTTCTTAATTTTGACTTTATGATTAAGTAACTATATTAAATACTAATAGTCAAATTTAACTTTCAATGAATAATTAATAAAAATAATATATGATAAATAAATTTCTAATAAATATTTTCTTATGAGTTATGTCAAGTCAATATGGACCAAGTAAAACGAAATTCAAAGAGATATTTATTAAGTCGGGTTCATAACTATATATTTCAATGTACAAGATTTTGATAAAATAAAATCTTTAAAGTTAAATGATAATTTTTTGAAATTTAAATTTAAATTATTAAAACATATATAATGATTTTATATAAAAATAATAATAATATCATATTAAATTAAATGAAAAGGATAATAAATTCAACTTTTACCATGATAAGGTTGAAAAATATCTTACTCTTGCTATATTTTCCTTAAATAATTAAGAGTTTAGACTTTAGTTAGGATATTAACAGTTCTTCATTTTTATTTGAAAAATAAATAAATATATATATTTATCTTGATATTTGTTGTTTTAACAAAGATATATATTAACAATTTCAATTTTTTATAACATTGGGCACGTGTGACGGGGCCATTTCCTCTAGTATATGAATATGAGGGAGCTAGCGGTGTGGAACGAGTATTTGATAAGCGCACATGTACATGTATTGTCTTCCGTCCCCTATATATATATATATATATATAAGACTTAGGGGTCGTTTGGTAGAGTGTATTAGGAAAAATAACACATGCATTAGCATTGTGTATTACTAGTACCTTGTTTGATACTCTTTTCCAACCTATGTATAACTAATGCTTGCATTAGTTATACACTCTATTGTGTATTAAGGTGTGTATTGCTAATACCATGGATTTCTAGGTATTAGCAATGCAATGGTTTTAATGCATGCATTAGATTAACTAATGACAAAACTACCCTCTAATAATAATAATAATAATAATAATAATAATTATAATTATAATTATAATTATTATTATTATTATTATTATTATTATTTTTGTAAAAGAATGTGGGGGTATTTTTGTAAACAAATATTTTTTTAATAGTCTTTATACAAGGCATGCCATTTCCAATACATCAAACCAAATAATGTATAAGAAATAATGCAAGCATTACTAATGCATGCATTACTAATGCATGCATTACTAATACATCATATTCAGCATTATTCTTATACACTCTACCAAACGACCCCTTAAGTCATCGGCAATCCCTTAAAGTTATTCGCGTAATCCACTTAGACATCTTAATTAAGACTTATACCTATTGAACACTTAAATTCTTCAAAATATGTGTCTATTAAACACAAAATGCTGATGTGGCAAAATAAGTGTATATCACTGCTACTTAGCGCGTGAATAGAGTCTAATTTTATTTTTTATTTACTTTTTGATAAATTGGTACCTATTTTTTAACAGTGGACATGCATTAACTAAATAATTAAAAAAATAATATTAGTTCCACATTAATCTCTTCATAACAACCCCACCCCACCCCACACCCATACCCATGCTTTTAAATTTTTAGCCTTTTGTTTCGTTCTTTTTTTTTCTTCATTTTTTGTAAAGAAATCTGAATCTGCTAATTTAGTATGCGAGAAGAATTTTTTTTGAACATTGGAGTTAAAAATTGATCGATATTCGTCCATCTCTATTTCGATCACTCCGATTTAACAAACATCACCACTCATTAAACTTATTAAAGATGATATTTAAAAATTCAACATACTTTCGATTTCTCTTTGTCGCGAATTTCAAAATAATTTATTGACGTCCATTTATTTTCACAAAAATCTCAAAATGAATAGAATATTACAAATGATAGGAGAATGATTTTGTTATGTTGGTTATCAATGGAGAAATTGATGGTGGCTGGCGGGGTTCACAGAGTAGAAGGAAGAAGAAAGGTCAAAGGGTTAGGCGGGGGTGGGGGGAGATTTTCTTTTTTAATCTTTTTGTTATTAATAAATAAAAGTTGGAAAATATTTTTCATTTTTTAAAATTGAAAAATTATATTTTATTGCTAAACTGGCCCCTTGCCATGTGTCGTAATTTATTTGTCATTGTTTTAAGACAATGAACGTGGGAGGACATTTTTTTAAAAAAAAATTCGTTTTATGTTCAATAGAATATTAAAGTGTTTGTTATAGTCCTAGTTGAGATGCGGACAACTTTAATGGGCCGCTGATAAGTTAAGTCTATATATATAATAAGAATAAGAGAGTCGTAGCTCTGGGAACATTATTATGGGTTTGAAGAATGACTTGGTGGTGTACACAAGACTAGAGTGTGAAAGCTGTGAGGAAATGGCAGCTTCTATGCACAAAGCTAAAGAAGAAGGAGCAGATCTGGTGGAGCTTTGCATTGATGACTTCACTTTCTCTCACATTTCACAACTTGAACTACTACTCAAACAAAGAAGTTTACCATCCATCGTTTCTTTCAGGTAGGTAATTAATACAGGAATTATATTAGTGATTATGTACTTATCTTGTGTGTGTTCGATCCAGAAATGGTGGGTGGGTTTAGCTAAGATAGATAGATGTGAGGAGGAGAGTGAGTCAGTACTTGCCTTTTTTGTTTGATTCTTAATTTCCTCACAAAATTATAATATCAAGGCACGTGAAAACGACTGAGGTGGTGGGGGTAGGTGAACGGTGAACCATAGAGTGCTCGTGGAGAGAGAGAAAAGTTGAGAACGTACACTAGTATGTATAATCTAATCTAGGGAAGATATGATATTAATTATGACTAGAGTATTCATTTTAATTAGTAATATCCATGTCTATCGACAAATATTAATTCAGTAAACATGCATGCACCAACTAACTTTGTCTAAAAAGCTTGAACACTGTTATATATATATATATATGTATGTCAGGCCAAAATCTGCGATAAATTATGACTGGAAGAAAACATGTATCCAAGTTCTCAAATTAGCTGTTGAATTGGACGTTGAGTTCGTTGAAGTCGACACTGAGGTCATCATTTATTTAACCTATATACTAATTAATTAAATTAAGCTGCTGCTAAAATAATTATATCCATCCATACGATCCGTTGTTGTTTGTTTAGGTTGTTTGCCATCAAGTGGTTGCTGAATTGATGAGCAGCCGATCAAATAGCAAGATAATTGCTTCTACTTATGTCATTAATGCTGGAAACCCTCCTACTAAAGACACACTTTGTAATTCCATCATAAACCTGCAGTCCACAGGAGCAGATATCATCAAACTTGTCATTGATGTAGCTTATATTACAGATGTTGCACCAGTTTTCCATATGCTTACACATTCTCAGCTCCCTCTAATTGCTAGGGCAGCAGGGGATAGAGGTCTTATAAGCCAACTATTGGGTCCAAAATACGGTGCTTTCTTTGTTTGTGGATCTTTGGCAGGCAAATCCACCCCTGGCTTGCCTCCTTTGACCAGCATTAAACAGGTTTATAAACTCCAATATGTCAACCCAGATACTAGAGTTTTTGGTGTAATCTCAAATCCTGTTGACCATAGCAAGGGCCCCCTTCTGCACAACCCTGCCTTTAGGCATACAGGATACAATGGAATATATGTCCCACTACTAGTTGACAATGTCAAGGAATTTTTTCGCGTTTTCTCATGTAGTGACTATGCTGGTTTCAGGTACGCTACCTCCTTCTGCACTAAGTTTTGTTTTTCTAAAATTATATTTGCTTCATGTAGAAAACTATCTAACGCAGAATCTTCTTCCTTTTGATGGAACCTGTAGTGTTGGTATCCCACATAAGGAAGCAGCTGTACGCTGCTGTGATGAAGTTGATCCACTTGCTAAGGTTTGATTAGCTCCATGTTTGATAGAGTGCATATGTTGTGTAACTTACCTTCGGGTTTTGGGAGTTAAAAGAACCCGAAAAAACACAAACTTTTCGGAATGTCTTTGCTGAAGCTAGTTCAGCATCAATACTTCTTATTATATAATGACAACTTTGTTTATATATGTGTACAGAGGCCGCCTGCATATACACATAGGAAACGAAAACTTACCTTCTTTATGTGCTTGAATCACCCTAGCTAGAATATTAGGCACAATATTATCAGTTTTATTTTCCATAAATCGACTAATGAATAACTAGCCTTAGTCCACCACGGTTCAATGTTGAAGGAAGCCTAAGTAGAGATATTACCCTGGTTGGGTAATAAATAGGTCTAGCAGCATCAACTTATGAAAAGAAAACAAGTTGTGTTTCTCATATATTCTCAACATGACTATTCTTTCTTATGTGATTGCAGTTCACATGGACTAGAATACTATTGTCCTTGCATGGAAGCAGAATTTGTTATATAGATTAGCTCTGTATCTTGAAAGTTCAGATGCCATAATAGTTCTTTTTGTTTAACCATTCCAGAACATTTTGTGGCTAAATTCTATTACAGTGTTTGTTGTCTTGTTTTTAAACTTTCTAACTGTATCATGCTTCGGAATCAGTCTATAGGAGCTGTAAACACAATTATAAGGAGGCCTTCTGACGGCAAGCTCATTGGTTATAATACAGATTGTGAGGCTTGTGTGACGGCAATTGAAGATGCACTTAGAGGTACTGATTATTCTTCGTTTGGAAGTTAAAACTTTTCTAATACTCTTACTAGAAAGGTACAAGAAATCTTAATCAATGTAGTTTAGTGGTCTATTATATTATGTAATTCTTTTCAAGGCCATTTTTTCCCAGAATTCTGATAATTACATATCTTTAACTTTTACTTGAGACAATGCTGATTGTTAAAAATGGGCCTGGTCTCTCCTCTCCATCCCCCCTACCCACCTGATAAAGCATAATTTAGTGTGTCTGCAGGAGAAGGTAGAGATAGTCTTGCTTAGTTACGGGCTTCAATTGGATTACATATTTGATAACAAGAATACTACTGTCACTGTTTTCAATATCTTAGTCCCCCCCCCCCCCCCCTCCTTNCCCCCCCCCCCCCCACCTCCTTGGTATGTACCCTCCCATAAGAAAAGGTTGAAACCTTCTTCGTAAAACATTTCAATCCAAATTACACGAGGAGTTAAATTTTGTGTGTAAACAGAGAGACAAAAGACCAATGGCCGTGCATCAAATGTTTCTCCAATTGCTGGAAAATTGTTCGTATTAGTTGGGGCAGGTGGTGCAGGGCGAGCTATTGCTTTTGGTGCCAAAAGCAGAGGGGCAAGGGTTGTAATATTCAACCGCAAATATGGTAATACCTCCTATCTCCCTAAGGATTATGGATATGTGATCTTTTGCTCTTTATTCATTATATGTCTCCTTCCATTTATTGCAATTTTGTCTTTGAAAAGAGAGAGCAAAAGCTCTGGCTGCAGCAGTATCCTGTGAAGCTTTGCCATATGAACATCTGAACGATTTCTGCCCTGAGAAGGGAATGATTCTTGCAAATGCTTCTGCTGTGGGCATGCAGCCAAAGGCTGATAAAACTCCTATCTCCAAGGTTGTCTTTCTTGCATAGTCTTTGACAAAAGCAACCTGTTCTCTGTTTGCATGAGATTATGCAAACATTCTGAACTTTTCCGCAATTTTGCTATTGTTTCAGGAGGCCTTGAGATCATACGAACTAGTATTTGATGCAGTTTACACACCTAGAAATACACGGTTATTGCAGGAGGCTACAGAGGTTGGAGCTACAGTGGTGAGTGGGGTTGAGATGTTTGTCAGGCAGGCACTTGGGCAGTTTAAATTGTTCACCAATGGATTAGGTAGCTTTTCTCTCCTCCCTATAATTTTTTACATAAAAATTCTAAGAACCTTCTGTCCGTTGTTTATTTTTTTGTACTGCTTTGGACTGTTAATTTTTCCCCTTGAGCTGAGTAAGGTCTGCGTACCCTCTACCCTCCACAGACCCCACTTTGTGCATGCACTGGGTATGTT
The DNA here is from genome assembly GCF_019186545.1 of Solanum stenotomum. Classification (NCBI taxonomy): domain Eukaryota; kingdom Viridiplantae; phylum Streptophyta; class Magnoliopsida; order Solanales; family Solanaceae; genus Solanum; species Solanum stenotomum. Next base: position 213,880 of record NC_064289.1, read on the forward strand.
GTTGTTGTCGTAGAACCTTCTGTATCCTTTGCCCCATTGATCCTGGGCTGGGGGCAGCAGTGAACATAACTAAAGTTCTATTATGCAGTAAGCAGTGGGGCAAAATTTAGCTATGCTTAACTTTGGTGATTCTTAATCTCTTCCATAAGGGCTTCTTACTCCCAATTAGTATGCTTTAATTCTCGTGCGGAAGACTTCATGTAATCTGATAGCTTTTTATCACCAAAGAATAGGACGGAAAAAAACATAACTCCTGGAAATGAGGAACTATAAATTAAGCAGCCAGGAGCAAAACCTACTCATGTCTTAAAGTATCGTGCTCTTAGAAAGCAATGGTGTTAACTCTTTCTACTTGTGTTTTTCTGCAGCACCAGTAGATTTTATGCGGAGGATTGTGTATGAGCAATTTTGATTGTTTTAGAAGAAAGATATAGTTTCTGAAATCAGGCAGTGCTAGCTAAGTAGGTTGTGCATGCTAGTCCTCCCAGTAACGCTGCCCGTGCACAAAATGCAACCGCTCGTGGTGTGTTTGATCCCTGCCATTACGCCTCGGACATTGATCGATGGTCAGTGTCCACTATACTCAGACATGCTACCCCTGCCGTTTCTTGGCCGAGCTGGACTATCACCTTCCCCTGTAGTTTCCTGGATTTTTATATTACACAAACATAATTTTTTTACCTATAAAGAATGTTGGATTGGACTCCTCTCTACTATATTACTAATATTTAAGTAAATGAATACACAGTACCTTTCTAAGATAAACTTGCTGTTACTGGAGGTTTGAAGAAGCAATGATATATGTGGAGCTGCAGAAGGATCGGAGTACTAATTAATGGGAAATGAAAACAAAAACTAGCTGTATGGACTGTTTGATCAAATAGAGTATACGTAGTAGAAGAAAATCATAAATACATAAAGCATGCATTGCAGCTAGTCAAAATTATTTTATAGTTGAATATAATGAAGCAGTTGTTGATAAAATTAAAGAAAAAAAAGGTATATATATATATGGAGACGACGCGAGGAGGGATATATCTTAATTATCCTCAGCATCTTCTTTTGTGAGAGAGAACTGACTAGTATAATAATAGTAAGCCTGAATTAATTTAGTTCAACGCCCAAACAACAACATCGATCTACACCCAATAGAGAGAATTGATGCATGCCTTTATTATAAGTAATTACTTTCATGGGTGTTGTTGCAGTTAAAGGAATATAATGTCGAAATGTAGTTCAACCTCCTGTATAAAGTCGAACAACTACAACTGCAAGTTGTTTCTTAATTCTGAAAGCCATGTGCCAACTCATATACACGTACATTTTTTCATTTTAATAAAAGTTTCAGGCAGTGTAAGAGGTGATGAAAACTATTTTTTCAACAATTCGTTGACGCATCTTGATGATTATAATTCCAATATATATATATATATATATANNTATATATATATATATATATATATGAATCTAAGATGATAATGATCGAGTTCGACCACTCAATCAGAATCTAACTTTGATATCACTTCTTCATAATTATTTTATCTTCTCAGAATAAGGGAGAATACCCTTTCAACCAATGATCCTACCTACAAGTAATATTCTTCTTCATTCGACCAACCAAGCAAATTTAAGATTATAACCTTAAAGGATTAAATTCAAATTCCGTCACTTCTTCCCATCTAGATATAATTTAGTGGGAATTTTAAATTTATACTAATTATTTAGTGGATTTGTTAACACATACGCTAATTAAGTTTCCTACCCAATAATATATATATATATACACCATGACAATAAAATTAGGGCACATTGTAATACACCCTCAAAACAAATTAGGTCAACAAAGACACAAGTGTAAATCCAGGTTCAGCTGGACTGACACGTGGATACAACAATGGCATAGTTATTCGAGTATACGTTTATCTATGAGTTGTTAAATCAAATCTAGAAGCAATGAGGGCGTTTGGTCTAGTGGTATGATTCTCGCTTTGGGTGCGAGAGGTCCCGAGTTCGATTCTCGGAACGCCCCTCTTTTTTATTCTGGTTCCTGATGATTTTTCGGTGGATGTAATTATGAAATTGATAAAGGTGAATGTTGTGGGAGAGAGAAGTGGTGTTAATGCCATTTTCTCGTTGTAAACGTGTGAAAAAGTAAGAAAAAACTTTAGGTATGTAAAGTTATTTCGAAATGAATAGATTTATTATAAACATGGTGTACGCTTGTAATAGGGACAATAACCTAAATTATTATACAAATTTAGATAAAATTTGGTTAGTAATTGAGAGTCAACGTAGGCACATCTAGTTTTGTAGTGTATAACAAAAGATAATTAGGGAAGCAAGTCGTCCACAGAAGCCAACTTTCTTGCCAAACCAAGGTCATTTATGTAATCTCCAACTACGAATGAAATTCCTTTTTTGCCATCTAAAAACTTTCTAATTTCCTAAAAAAAGGACTTGATTGAACAACACAGTTCAGTTTCAGTCTCAGTCTCAGAGAGAGATTGGTGGCATTAATGGCGGAGGAGGAGAGGACGCGTGAGTACAGCGAGGAGAGCGTGAAGCTGTTCCTAGGTCAAGTGCCGAAACTAATGACGGAACAACAGCTTCTGGATATGTTCAAAGAGTTCGCAGTTATTGATCAAGTCAACATCATCAAAGACAAGACTACTCGAGCTTCTCGAGGTTGACTCTTCAGTTTTCGCCTTTGATTACAATGTGCGATTCAAGGATTTCTAAACAAACCCTTTGCATGTTTCCAGGGTGCTCTTTTCTGATTTGCCCGTCCAGAGAAGAAGCGGACAAGGCTATAACTGCTTGTCACAATAAACAGACGCTTCCTGGGGTCAGTCAGTCTTTTTCTATATTGTTGTCAATCAATCCAGGGACATACTTTATTTCATTAACTAAACAACATATGTGGAATCTGCCATTTGTTCAAGTTTCTGAATTTAGTTTTTCTTGTTCAATAGAGTCATAGTAAAGTTCTATGTCGATTTCAGCTAGTTAATTCAAGAGAAATGTTTTGGCATTGTCTCATGTTTCAACACCAGGAATATAGAATAGCACTATCTGTTTTCAGCATAGTAAGAAGCCAAAATAATGTACCGTGATTGGATGTTTTTCTAACCAACACTACTGTCTTGATGTAATAATGGAGAATGTCTATAACCTCCTGAACTAGGGAGATAAAGGCTGTTCCACCTGGTGAGTTGTCTTTACCAAGACTTGAATTCTGGATTCAAGCTGCACATCCCGTCCTCTAATGTTTATGAATTGTAGTAAACAGAAAAGAACATCATTGTTCCCTTGAAGTCTTAACTGACTAGACAACTTAGTACGTGTTTCTATAGACTACTAGTGGAATGTGCATAATAAGAGTGTGCAATGAAGAGAAAGTTTAGCTAGGAGAGCCTAAGGGTGACTGGGAGAGAAGTAGCAGCAAAAGTAATAGTATCTAGTTCCCCTAGGCTGTTACAGGATATGTACATTAAGAGCAGAGCCGCTGCACACTTACTGACAGTATATTGCAGCTACAAGACTGTTAAGGAAAATGAAGCAGCTGTTTAGGAGAAAATAGAAGCTTGTGAGAAAGTTGGAAAAGAAGGAAGGATGCACTATACTGTGGATAATAGCTTCCCATTCTTTTTGGTGTTGGTGGGAGGAGGAGAGAAGGGGCTGCTCGGGGAAAAAGAAAATTAATCTGAGTCACGCAACATTGCAAACTAGGACTGATCAATATCAGGTTTCATGCTTTTCAGTTTTCAACACTCCGTGCTAGTTTCTTGTGTCATCAAGCAAAAAGATTATTTTTTAAACAACCTCTCTACCCAACAATTGGTTGGGGCAAGGTCTGTGTACATCTTACCCTCCCAAGACCCCATGTGTGGGATTACACTGGGTATGTTATTGTTGAAGGCCCATTTCACTTACCTATTTTTCAAAAAAAGTATGATTAACATCTTCTCTAGAGTAATTTGGTTTCTTAAAAATCTCATCGTTGGCTGAGTCAATTGGCAATTGATCTTTGTCAGAGCATCTAATGACCCTTAACACATACAAGTGGTGAAAGCAGCTAATCTAAAGGTGTTGCTATTATGGTTTGGCCCAAAATTTAATCATAGTTGATGAATTTATACAGATGGTTCCAGACTGGTCTATTGAGCTGTATTTATGCTTTAGTTTTGCACATTTATTTCCAGGTCGCACGTCCAGAGTTTCACATAGTGTATTGAAGTGGTAGGGTATTTGATGTTGGTACATTGGTATATTAATGCATCTAAGTATCATTTTACTCTCTAAGGACCCATTTGGCCATAGATTTCCCAAGTAAAATTTGGGGGTAAAAATGGCAAATAGTGTTTGTCCATATAATTTGCTATTATTTGGCACATATTTTTGACAAATAACCCAAATTCCCAAATAATAGAAAAAACTAGTATTTGGGCCAAATCTCATTATTTGGGAGCTTTTAAAAGTTCAAATTCTACACCAAACTTTTTTTTTTTTACAAACATAGTAGTTGTTTGGGCTGTATTACATAATTTTTTACGTGAACACCAGAGCAGTGATGAAATATTCAGTGAATTTGAAAGTGATGATATGGTTGTTGATTATTGTGACTAACAATCGGCTCAGGGTAACAAAGTCATGTGCTTCGTCTACTTCACGATGTATGGAACTACCACATTGCTCCAGTGTCATGGACACTAGTTATTTGCTACAACGAAGATCCAATTGACTTGTTGCGGAAGTCATGAATCTTGTTACATTGACGTTTCTATCTTGCTATGTAATACAAACTTATGGTTAGTTTTGATAATTTTTAAAAAAGTGAAATATGGTTTCCAAATATCAATGACCAAACACATGGTGAAATTTCACCCAAATTTTCACCCAAATAATATTTGCCAAAAAATATTTGGGAATCTATGGCAACTCTCATCACAAAAAAAAAAAGAAAAAAAAAGGAGAAGATGGTGGATGTAAGAGCATATCTATTCTGAATATTAAGCTTGTTAAGTTTATTTGTGATTTGCTGCTCTTTTATATTGGCATGATATGCATGTCTTATGATAATAAAGGTGTCCTCTTCTCTGTGTCCAATTCAGGCTTCTAGTCCGTTGCAAGTGAAGTATGCTGATGGCGAGTTGGAAAGGCTAGGTGTACTATAATTTAAATTCTTGTCTTATGATACTACCTATGTCCACTTTTAATTGTCATAGTTTTCTTTTTTAGAGTCAAACTATAAAAAGTTTGACTAATATTTTACTATGTATTTTTTAATCATATTGATATGCAAAAAATTGCAATTTATAGTACTTTTCATATAGTTTTTAAATATCTAAATTTTTTGTTTAAAATATCAAATTAATGTAATCAAATGAAAATTAGTCAAATTGACTTTCGAAAAGCGCAACATGACAAATAAAAGTGGACGGAGGGAGTATTTGTTTTTACATGGTTATTTGATTCACATGATTCTAGTTTCCCATTGTTTACTTCTCCTTACTTTACCCTCTTAGCTTTTTGACCTTGTAATCTGTTGTTACAATACTTACCCAAAAAGAAAAAGTTGTCCTTGCTGTATATCATAGTTTTGTTTATGTGATGCTGTGCATAGTTGGTAACTTTTTCTATCCTTCTCTTTCTTTTTGTCATTTCTCTTAATCTGAAATTCAGAGCACAAGCTTTTTGTGGGTATGTTGCCAAAGAATGTCTCTGACCCCGAAGTCTCCTCATTATTCTCTGAATATGGGACCATTACAGATTTGCAAATTCTCAGAGGTTCTCAGCAAACTAGTAGAGGTACAGCCAACATTGTCTAATAATCTTTCACTTAAACTTTTTGTGCGAACAAAATCAATTCATCAAAAAAAATTGTCTTTCTTTCTGTTAGGATATGCTTTTCTGAAGTATGAGAAAAAAGAGCAAGCAGTTGCAGCAGTAGAGGCCCTTAATGGAAAGCATACCATGGAGGTTTGTTTCTATCTGCATGTTAGCCTGTTAGGTCAATCCTGTGAAACCTTTGAAATTTGTGGGTATTTGAGATTTGCATTGTGTGTAACTTTCGTTAAGTGATTGATCTGGTTATTATCCATTCTCTTGAGCTGCAGTAATGGTCAAATATTCAAAAAAAATTTGGTAAGTTCAAATATTTTAAATATTGAGTTACCTTCGGTCCATTGCATTAGTTATGTAATCATTACTCCTTGTAGGAGTAACTATATTCTCCTGATTCCTGGAAGTGCCAGTTTTGGCTTTAAATTGGGGTCAATTAGTGGAGGTGGCTTCTTATAAGTTGCCTCTTTGTAGCAGGGCCAACAGAATAGCCTAAATGCTAACACTTTGTGTTCAGAGGATTCCAAAGACAATATCTGCTGATTTCTTTTCTAGGATATTTCAACATGGCACTGCATTCAGGCATTTGAGACATTTTTATCATCTTCCTTAAAGACCAGACTGAATAGATGGATGTTAGTTTACTGGAAATTTTTATTCTTCAGGTTGAAATAGTAATTTCTAAGAAGCAAAATCAAAATTTGTGCTATGACATATGTATTTGATCCCTTCAGAGGTCATGTGTTCTACAGGAACTTATTAATCCTAAGCCTATTGATCAGGAGGTGGATGTTCACTTATACCTACCTAACCAGTTCAGAAATTAAAATTCAAAATGGGGAAATTAGGAGAAAATTTTAAAACATAGAATTATTTTATTGTAGTGTCCAAGTCTAACCCTGTGTGAAGTTTTTATCGTTAGGATACCTGAGTAAGTGCTGGTTATTGCTTTCCTATTTTCTTTCTATGTACCAAGTCATTTTCCAGAAATTTGATTCTGGCTTTATTACTTTGCTTAAAATTTGTAAGAGTAGTGATGATCTGAATCACTAGGCATCTCATTTCCTAGTAATCCAAAATTTGAAATTTTAGTTTATATGGGAAAAGGGACCTACAACTACACACGTTTATTTGCAAAAGAAAATTCACAATGAAGGTTTAAGCACATTGATTAAATCATTTTATCAATTTTACATTCTCATGTCAAGTTTTACTCATCCAAGACTTACATTTGCTGGTTGTTTAGATAGAATTTTCTTATTATACTGTCCGTTCAGGGTGCAACTGTCCCTTTGGTAGTCAAGTGGGCTGATACGGAAAGGGAAAGGCAAGCTAGGAGGGCTCAGAAAGCTTTATCTCAGGCATCTAATGCTTCCAACTCTGGACAGCATCCATCTATAGATGGATCTCTATCCATGGGTTATATGACGCAATATAATGGCTATGCTTATCAGGTGGGTTGAATTGTATTCAGCAGTAAATTTGGGTGTCAAGTAAAATTCTTGGTTTCCTTGCTCTGGCAGTGATATTGAGTTTGCATGTTCCTTTTGTGGTTCATTTCTTTTTCATTACATTTCTATCATTCTTGCTCCAGTGATCAATTTAAGGGGCAGTTCAAGTTAACATGCTATTTTGCAGACTCCTGGGACATATGGGCTCATGCAGTACCGTCAACCGTCAGTGCAGAATATGGTTCCATCTATAAACCATGGAGGTACTCCACGTGGAGTTGCACCTGGAACTACCCAAAGAAATTATGCCATGTCGCCTGGAAGCTATCTGGCATCTGCTTACAGGGCAGCACAAGGGCTTCAATATCCCACACACTATCCTGGAGGCATTACTGGCTATCTACCTCCTTATACCGCAAACAGGCATTCTGCAGAATCTTCAAGTGCCGGTTCAAATACAGGGGGTCAAGTTGAAGGTTGTCAAAATTTTATTTTGAGACTTAGTAATACTTGTTAACTTGAAGTAGATCGGTGCATCTATCTGAATAAGGCTACGTTTTATTGTTTTCCTGAGCTTGTGTTCCAAATTGGTTAATGATTACCAGATATCTGAATGGTAATTTTACAGCTATCCGTTTTTAAAAGGTAACAGCTAATAGAAGAAACAGAAGAAGAAATCAGATTTGCAATATAACTGAGTTCTTCTCAAGGCCTTTGTGAGAGATGTAGAAAGTACTTATTCAGACTCACTGGTGTCTGGTGATATATAGTTTGGCTTAGTTTTTGATGAACCCACTGGAATTGCAAGTAAATTATGTCATTAGTTTGAGCAATTATCAAAGAGTGTAGAGAGCTTCAGCTATTATTTTTGTCTTTGCATTATTTAATTAGCTATTTTCCCAGCATTGACAGTCTTCCAACTTGTTGACATAGACAAGTTGTTTTGATAAGCATGTTAACTTGAATTGCTTGTACTTAACTTTTGCTTACTTATGAAAGAGAAATCATGTCGTTACAGGTCCAGGTGGTGCTAATTTATTTATTTACCACATTCCTCAAGAATTTGGTGATCAGGAGCTTGCAAACACATTTCGAGAATTTGGGACGGTCTTGAGTGCCAAAGTTTTTGTGGACAAAGCTAGTGGTGTTAGTAAATGTTTTGGTATGAACCTTACCTTAGACTTTCTGATGTATCAACCATAAAGAGTATTTCAGTCTTGATGTTATGATTGAACTTGTTTCTGCAGGATTTGTAAGTTACGACTCTCCAGACGCTGCACAATCTGCAATCAAAATGATGAATGGTTTCCAACTAGACGGGAAAAAGTTGAAGGTTCAGCTTAAAAGAGAAAATAAACAGAACAAACCTTATTGATATAAAAGGTGATGAGTGGAAGGAAACTGATTCTTTGCATCAGTGGGTCCCATTTTAAGCCACTATGGAGTTGCTACATTAACAGCCAGTGGGAGGTGATTGTAAACATTTAGCAGTGACATAGCAACTGAATGTTAATTGTAGTTCCCTTGTACCACTGTAATCTGTAACATTTGTAAATTCATTGATTCTTCTAATTGATATGATTGTCATTAAGTATATAGTTTGTTTTCCCTTGTGCACCTCTATGCTCACCACTTACAAATTGATGTAATGAAGTCGGACAAAGTTGGAGTGCATTTTCTGTTTGATGATTTAATTTTGAAACCCAGGTGATGTGAGATCAACTTTGATGTTGGCCTGACAATTGACATGGACTTGGTCACCTTTATGTGAAGCGCTGGATAGCATAGGGGACTAATGGGAGCTAAATAGAGTAAATTTCCATATTGTTATTACACCACCAAGTCCCGTGAGATTGACTTGTAGTTGTAGAAGCCACCACCACTATGTCATTATTATCCATGATATATCATTTTTATATCTTAACACGATGAACCTGTCGCTTCTTACTTCTTAGTCAATTTCAGCTCCTTGTTTTCTTCTATTGCAACACTTGATGATCTTCAACTTATAATAGTTGTCCAACTTTAACATTCATAATGATGATGTAGTTGAAAAACGTTGGTTGAAGAACCAAAAAGACGTGGCTTCCTACTGTTTTTCTTATTACATGCAGCAAGAATGGATAGACAGAATCAAACACGTAAAGCAGCAATACTTCAAACCACATCCAAATATAGTAGAGAGCATTTTCTATTTTTATAGCAACTTAAACAGTGAGTGAATGAAGGAAGAGAAGACAAAAATTACTACTCCCTCCGTCCCTTTTTAGTTGTCCACTTTAGAAATGGCACACAGATTAAGGCAACAATGATTAGCACAGTGAAGTTACAATTTTACCCTTATGACAACTTTTCACTTCAAAATTACAACCACTTATTTGAATTAAAGTGAAATAAATTGGAGGGAAACAACATACACTTTTACAATTTTCAAGAAGTGTAAATAAGGGTATAATAGGAAAAAATTTGTTGTCCTTTCTTGATTTGTCAAAATGGACAACTAAATAGGGACAACCAAAAAAGGAAATATGGACAAGTAAATAGGGACGGAGGGAGTAGTTACCATTTTCTTGGATTCCCTATCACTATTACTTGATTAGAATAAAATACATCTTTGTCACATCAACAAAGTCCAAAGAAAGTCTTGCTAAAAATGTTCACTACTATTCTCTGTCAGATCAAATCATTAATTAGGGATAACGGTCCATTTTCACTACTATTTATTCTCTGTTAACTAAATCATTAGTCAAGGATTAATAGTCCAATTAGTATCTGAAATCAAGGACTATGCTTTTCTGATAAAGCAAATCCGCCTTTCTTTTTCAATCTTCATAAACAAACCTTTTTTCGTACACCATTGATGTTGGTCAATGTTAGAGATCCTTATAGCTAGCTAGCAAAACAAAGAAATCAATCAAGCACGAGAGTTCAGCCAATGCTGAACACAGTGATTCACAAGCAAACCATTTTCTGTCCTACAAACACTTTTTACATAAACAACCGTCAGACCATTAACAACAGAGAAATCCACGACTCCTAAAAATGCAAGATTCAATAGCAGTCATTAACCTACTGTACAGGAACAGCAGATTCTACCATGTTTACCTCTACCATATCGACATCCTCCATGCTTCCACTTGATCTCTTCGACTCCACTTTATCTTCCAGAGTAACACAACTGTATCTTGAGTCTTCACCATCGCTAGTGCTCAAGCCAAAAGTTTCCATTTTACTGTCAGAAAATGAAACAGAAGAATCTCCATTTTCGGTAGATGCAGTTGTGGAAATAACATCTTCTCTGCACAAAATTCCTTCCAACTGTTTCCTGAAGTCATTTTTTGCATGCTCATTCTCGTCCAACTGTCGCAAGAAGCTTTCTTCTATCTCACTCAATGACTCCACTTCATCTCTCTCTTCACTGCTGTAGCTGTAGCGATGTTGCTCATCAGCATCGTCATCATCTGATGCTGGTCCTGCTGATTCACAGCTAGTGTCCATCTCTTGTTGGGAGTCGAATTCCTCATCAGTTTGTCTACCAGAAGAACGAGATGACACGGGTGAATAATCTCCATCTTCTGCTTCTCCACGCTCTCGTAATGTTTTCATGATCAGGGTCTTCAGCAAGTTCATCACTTGAACAGCGTGCATGAGAGCTGTTAATGGATCAGACATCTGATTCCAGAAAAAATAAAATGAAATGCTTCAACTCCTTACCAATATAAGAAATGTTAATACTTTATACAACCAACTGCTATAGTATATATTCATTTACCTGGGTCATGTTTGGAGCAAAAACCATTGCAATATTTCTGGCATTCATTTTGTTGGATTCCTCTTGTTCAACAACATCAGCCATAAGATCAATTGCCCAGTTAAGCAATGCAGTCTCGGTTGGTTTAAGCTGTTTCACAAGCTCAACGAATTCTTCCTCGGTGTTGCATTGCAAAACCTGTTCTGGTGAAAGCCCATCAAGCACACCTGATGGCAGTTCTCGGAACCAGGCTTTGATGAGACCAGCCAAACAATGAACATCAATGTCTTCAGGCACGATGCCTCTATTTAGCTGGTCCCTTACATGCTCCTCCTGGCTATTCTCTGGGTTAATTCGGAAGATTCCTTCAGCCTAAAAGGTTCATCCAGAAATAATTAGTCAGAAAATTGTTGGCAATAACATAACATGGTGGACAAAAATTCCATCCATCAGAAATGACATAAAATTTGTTTTACCTTAAGACCATTTTGTGAGTATAGACGTTCTTGCATTAACAAGAGAATAGTTGGGACACTGTTGCCCCTTGTATCATAAGAACACTGCATTGACTCTGCAGATACACCAAACACACTGACGCTGCAAAATAAATGGTTACAAATTCAGCGGATATATTGAATAGATAGGTTTGGAGCTTTAAAAGCAAATTACTGCAGCTATTGTTTGCTGAAGAATGACCTCTGCGGAAGATAGACACAGAAATCAACTTATGCTTTGAATTTGTAATTGACAACTATTGGTTTCTGAAAAATAACTTCAATAGAACACAAAATGCTACAGAAAGATGATTTGGGAGTGAACTGGGACTGCCTAATACAGTATAATCACCAGCATGAAAAAACCCGTAAACAAACAGGAACCGGGACTGCTCTTCATTCTTGCTTTGTGTTTACCATGCATACCACTTGAATATCTCTTAATTCAATTCACTAGATTCTGGTTCCTGAATGGGGGCCTTTTCTTAAATTATCGAGCTGGTGAGCTTAGCAACTTGACCATTTCTTTATTCAGTATGATAATAAATTTAAGTAATCAAGTCATCATCGGATTCGTGTATTTCCATTGTAATGCCAGAGACCAAATACCTAAACATGAGTGCAGGTATTGAGTCACAAAAATACCACTATTTATCCAAAGGTACTACTTGAGTTGTAAAATTGTGCATGAAAATTTTCCCTGTTGACATCCTAAACTATACAGTTTCTCTAAAAATAACACTTGTAATTCACAGCAATAAAGAATTAGCTGTTCAAATGCAAACAAATCATTTATTAGTCCCTCAAGGTGCCAACCAACTCACTTTAATGCAGTGTAATTAAGGATCATTAACTAGAAAATGACGAATTAGTAGACCTTCGGTCAAGTATAACTCAGTCCACAATAGGAAGGGGACCTCAAAAAGGATCAAATGACCTAGTTCCAGTCCTCCTGGAAATGGAAAAGATTTTGAAAGTATTGGCCTCCAGTTGTTCCTCAATTAGCTTTGGCATTCACAGTAAAATTAAAGACTTCTCAGCCTAAAAAGCTATTACACAAATCAGAGTGTACATTGCAAATTCACACAACTTAAAAATCATATTGCACCAACCAAACTCTCTCCTTGAAGGAGCACATAGAAAAAAAAAAGAGATAAAACTTTTTTAAACATGAAAAGTTGACAAGTCAATTTTTAGTCCTAAAAGTCTGAGCTTTATTATGTCAGTCATAAGCATTAGTAAGAAAAGAAAGTTTTGAGATTTAGAAGAAACCTGGCACTTGGTACTCTACATGGGATTTCGACTTGAAACTCAAGAGGAAGACCCAGAAAGCCATGAAATCGATCGAAAGTGACATGGGTGAGATGCTGGACATTGGTGGGCCACCCTATTTCCACAGCAGAAACAACATCTTCTTGTCGATCTACACGACAAGACACCATTGATTTCCTTAGAGCTGCTAATATGAAATCCACCAAAGACAACTGCTGCTGATTTTGCATTTCAGCAGCAGCTGCCGCCTTTGAACTGTTCTTCCCATTTCCACACCCACCTCCCCTAGTCACCATTACCAACCCCGTCATTTCTCTTTCTCTCTCTCTCTCTCTATAAATATATGAACTGGGTTTGGAGTGAAATTGATAGAGTGAGTTGCTCTTTGTTTTTAATTACAAGAGCATTCAAGAGACCAAGTTTTAATGCGGTTCAAACGGCCACTCGTTTCAAATTTCTCTTGTCCGATGACAAGAAAGCCCTTTTCATTACTTAACAATTTCAATAGTGCCACTCTTTTTGTACACTTTCTGCTTTTCAGCAAGTTTGTTCACTAATCTCTATATAATTAACTTAAACTTATTTTTAACCTATGATATGATATTTAGATTTTGACGTAAATAATTCTCCGTCACTCAATTCCTACTACTATTACGTATCCAATCATTTTCAACTAACTAAATTAATCAAAGGTGTATATTTATAATTAATGACATCTACTTGTCCGTCAATAAATCTTTGTACGGTAAATGTGTACTTATTATGCTTTAAAAGAAAAAATATTTATCAATGAGATGAAACGTATAAGTTAAAAGATAGATTGTGTGCATTTCACTTATATTATTAGTACAAATTAAATAATTTTGTCAACTAGATATATAGAATATATGGTTTGATTCATAATTTCATGTGATCTTTACTTATTTAATATGACATCTAATTAATTTCTTTTCTTTACAAGTGTCATGTATCAAGCCTCAATCAATCACTTTGTTAAGGATATAGATAGTTAACAAGTAAATAAAATTAGTGCACTAGCTTGGACATTATTTATGGGGGAGTAGAAATGTTATTTTTGCTAATATTTTGAGCTAGAATTGTAGAGTTTGATTTATAGAAAAAGAGAAAAAATGTCTAGTTGCAGACCGACCGTTCCAAATTCACAATGTGCAGCTTTTCCCATAATGATTTGAGATCTTTGTCCCTTTATTTACACATGTAATGCAGTTTAGTTATGAATTATTAAACCACACCAATATTATAATTTGCAAGACAAACATTGGCCAATTTACAATTTAATTGTTGTGTTTTTTGAGGTACAATAAATTAACAGAATAACAAATCTTTTGAATATTGATATGATTTACTACTTATTGCTCCACGTTATACTATTTAGATGGAAATTCAACCAAAATTATATAATCATCAATCCCTTTTCTTTCTTTGCTAATCCTAATCCTAATCTTGTTAATACAAGTAAGTAGGAGAAGTGTAAAAGTAGAATTAAAAAGGAGTAACAACGGCTACAAGTTTTATCTTGTATTACGGGCTGGGCTGGGCTGGGCTAATTAAGAGAGTAAAATCCAAAGTCTTTGGGAATGGGCCATTAAGTGGTCCCCACAGTCTTGGGCTCATTTTCAAATTCAAAATGTTATGCCAACTTTCGCTATCTATAAAGTATTTGATCGTTTACTACTTTTGTCCTTTTATTGCTCTAAAAATGCAAATAAAAAGAGTATTAACAACAAAGCTAATGGAAGTGGGACCATCAAAAACTTGCCTAGAATCGTCAATCATGCATTGACAACATCTTAATCAGTTTTGGCACCTATTTATTTGGGGCTACGTATATCACATAATATAGCTTTTAAACATATTTCAACTTCAAATTCACCTCAATTTTATAAAAATATGTCTCTTAGACATACAACCTATAAATAGAAGTGTGTCCGTTCATATGAACTCATGCTACATGTGCTACTCAAAGAATCATAGAACTATTAGGTGCCCTTGTGAACTTGAGAGTTCGAATTCTATATATGTCTTATTGTTTTTTTCTCTCTATTTTTTTCTGACAGTGTAAGCTCAGATTTTAAATCGCACGCCTTTCTTTCTTTTTTTTTTTTTCCCTTTTTTTTCATTAGAATTGGGTTCACCCATGAGGATAAGTAGGTCTGATGTCCCTTCTTGCGTTTTAATAATTAAGAGTTTTTTTATTTTCATCTTTATTTTGTAAACCTTTATTTAGTCAAATCAAATATTTGTATTAAAATTAGTAGTTGTAGATGTACTATATAGTCAACGGGGTTTAGTGATCCTCGTAATTACAACTTTTAGATCTACTTTTTTTTATATTACTATTTATAACATTTTAATTACTAGTATTAACATATTGATTTTAATTTATAAATTAATTAATTTTATATTATTAACTAATATATATTATATAATGTTATATAATTAATAGGTGAGAGAAATAATATTAATGAGAGAAAATCAATTTGTAATTATCTATTACACTTTTAAAAGGGATTTGTTAACTTGTCACGTATCAACCCACCCTCACGTTACTCTCAAAATATCTTTTCCATAAATATAGTAATTTATAATTGACAAGATCAGTTTTTTCCTTGATATTCTCCTAATTAGTTGATTTTTATTTTGATTATTTTATTATTCCCAAGATAAATATTGATTACTATTCAAATATTTTTTATTTATTAATAACTATTGGGATCTTTAATTTTTTAAAAAAAATTAAATTTATCACTGTCTATTGTAACATGTAATTTTCTCTCTCTTTAATCAATCTTTATTGCTTTTCTTGATCTTGTTTTATTTTAAATTTTGATATTTTTTTTTAATCTAATTTTTTTAGAATTAAGAAATCGATATTTTGAAAATTTGATTTCGTTTTTTATTTTAATTAATCTAAAATTTGATTTTTTGAGGAAAAATATCATTTTACTGAAATTTTGAACTCGTTTTTTGTGTGTTTTTCTATATCTAAAATACTATTTTGTGGGTGAAATAAGTATATTTAATTCCGAAATTTGTTGATATATATTGATAATATGAGATCTTAAAATCTTTAATAAGGAGTTCCTAAGTTTTAGCCTAAATATGATTTAAAAAATCACACTTAACTACGGAATACAAATTGAAGAGAGAGGAAAATATAGAACTTGTATTAATTATTGCAATTTAGACTTTTAATTACATGTTTTAATTTTTGGGTGATGTATATTTGTTTTGCTTCAATTTTTGACAACAATATATAATATGCATTGTTTTACAGTCGGATTTATTCTTCCCAGATTTATACCCATTGGATACCAATTTCATACATTTTAATTTTTTGTCTTTGTTCTAAAATTTCAAGTTGGATACCAAGTGTATATAAATTGGATACAATATTAACTTGTTTTAGATTGTCTAATTTGATTGAAATATCAGTTACATTTTGTTTTTTTCATTTTCAAGTGGGATATTTGTTAGATACCAAATGGATATCAATTGAATATAACATAACTTGTTTAGGTTGTCTAATTTGGTTGAAATCTCAACTACATGTTGATTTTTCAATTTTCCAATGTGATATCAATTCGATACTAAATTTATACAAATTGGTTACAATATTATCTAGTTTTACGTTGGCTATTTCCGTTGAAATTTAAATTATATGTTGTTTTTTTTTTCAATTTTACCACTGGGACGTCAATTGGATACCAAATGTATACCAATTCCATACTAAGTTTTTTTCCAGTCGATATCAATCGCATACCAACATTACCTATTTTTTGAGTATACATTTGAAAAACAATGAATACACAAATGATTAACTAGCACACATAATAAATATTCTGAAATTATAATTCATTAACTTAAAAGACAAAATAAATCAAAACATGAGTTTGCCATAATAAAACAACCAAAAAAAAATAAAAATAAATTATGTCTTTTTTCAGACGGGTAATTTTAACATGTCTTCATGTTGTGTTCTTCCCGACAACATGTACTGCACGTAATCTTAGACCTCTTGAATTTCACATCAGCAAACCATTTGCCGTGTTCAAGTTATGGTCTCCCTACAGTTCTTTTTGAATTAGGCGACAATAGTTTATGTTATGACACTTTTTGAATTGCATATTTTCCTCTTTCATCATAAATTATTGTGTCAGTATCAAATCATACAAAAGTACAAATAACTTTTATACATATGTTATATCAGTATACAAATTTTTCATACAATTTTTATGCATACAAATTCATACAAAAGTAAAAATACATATGTTATTTTTAAACACTTTCATATGTTATTATATAATATAAAAGTAAAAACACATATGTTATATCAGTATACAAATTTCATACAATTCTTATTCACACATTTCTTACCTATTTCATGTCAAAAGTTATCAATTTTCATACCAAGATCATGCCACTAGAATACCAAAATAATTCCAACTTAGAAATATTAATTGTCATTTCTTTAATAAACAGTATACCAAATTTATTACATTATTATTCTCAAAATTCATTACAATATAATGCCAAAAAAAATTCAATCAAATCAGAAATCGTACCAAAAAACATTATCGATTGTCATACATGTCTGGTAGTATTAGTATACAAATTCCAAAGAAAAAAGTATCTATTTTTTAAACCAAAAATATACCAAATAATAAAAAATGGGCTATACAAATAATGAACAAATTCAATGTTCATATCAAAATACAACATTATACATTTAAAAAAAGATGAAACCATAATTCAAATTATTGTACACAACAAAAAATCTGAAATCAGTATACAAATTTCATACAATTATTATGAACACTTTTCATACCTATTTCATGCCAAAATTATACCTATTTTATGTCATAAGTCATCACTTTTTCACAGCAGAATCATGCCACTAGAATACCAAAATAATACCACTTCTAACTATTAATTGTCATTTATTAAACAAATAGTATACGAAATTCATTCAAATATAATTCTAAAATCGTACCAACATGGTATAACCTATATACCTAATTCAAATAAATTTTATGTAATTTTTTAACCAGAAACATACAAAAAAATGAATGTTCAAACCAAAATCTATACCAATTTCAAACAAATTTTATGTAATTTCAAAAGTGAATATTCATACCAAAAACGCCATAATTAAAACTATTATACACAAACAAAATCTGATTTTTTTTCCAGAATCACTGTTCATAAATTTTTTTAACGTTTGATTTGTATTACAATACAAATAAATAATTGCAAAGAACATTAACCTGAAGGATCTCATCTACCACCATACTTTATTAATACTAATAGGAAGCCGTCCATTACAAGAAAATAAAGATTATTGAATAAAAATGAATATGAATTAGATGAGAGTGACAGTTTACACATAAAATATTGAGAAGAGAGAGAAATCTTCCAACAGAAGAAAAGAAATATGTTTGAACGAATTTTAACTGCTTTGAGCTAAACAAGGAAAACAAATATTCTTTTTAAAAAAAAATTAATTTTAACTGATTGAGTAAAAAGGAAAACAAATATTCTTATTTTGTTTTGAATCCCTTAAATTTATGGCATTATTAATTATCCTTAATGTATTCAAATTAATGACATATCCGCTTTTTTCTTTTTATGATTTAAAAAAAATGTTTTTTACTATTTTTTTAAAAATCTTTATCTTTTTAATAAAATGTTACAACCTGAAATTTTTTATTGTTACAACTTGAAAGTTTTATTATACTGTCATAACTTGAAAATATTATTCTTGTATATGTCATTTATAAAATTTTCACTTAAATCGTGATTTCCTTAATTAGAAGAGTAATTGAGATACATGTATCATTACTCGCGAGATACATGTATCCATCAATTTTAAAAGTCGAGATACATGATTTATGACTTTAAATTAAAGAGGTATAACTTATTTCCTTAATTAAAGGATTAATGAATGAATACTTAACAATCAAAACTGATTTACAGGATCCGTGCTTATCAACTTTAACAAGCTTTCCTAAAATAATGAAATCATAAATCATAGTAATTATGTAATTGTAAACTTCATCTTCTTTATTATCTCTTCTTTTGTATCTTAAATTTTTGAATATTTCGGCCTTGAGATACATGTATCCATCGGTTTTAAAAGTCGAGATACACGATTTATTACTTTGAATTAAAGAAGTGTAACTTATTTCATTAATTGATGAATAATAAACAAACCAAATAGATTTACAAGATCCTTGCGTATCAACTCTGACAAGTGTTCCTAAAATAATGTAATCATAAATCATAATAATTCTGTAATTGTACACTTCATCTTCTTCATCAATTTCTTCCTTTGTATCTTAAATTTTCGGCTTGGATGTTGGCGGATGAAGACGTTGCAATGACAAAAATTTAATTTGCAAAAGTTTAAAAAATCAAATTTTACACCAATATAAACTCTATCTCATGTACATGAACTGAATGTAAACCAAGATACATGAGAATAATGGAAAATAATAATAATTTACCTCATTGATACGACAGTTGTGTAGAAGAAACCTTGAACTTCTTCCGGATAATATTGGTCATCTGAAAGAAGCTAGTGAATGACTAATTCGTAGAAAAGATGTAAGAACCATGATGATAATGAATATGAGTTTGTATGATGTTGATTATCAGGATTTAGTTAAGGAAGAGAGAGATAGGGTGGATGTGAAGTACATGGGGTGGAGGTGGACATTAGGGTAATGAGAAAATAATTTGAATTGCAAATGTACCATTAATTAAGGAGGTTAAATTTTAAGATAATTATCCAATATCATATTTAAGAGATTTGTGTATCTAATTAAATCTCTTAAAATATATTGTATAAATATTAAAAATGGTATTTCGTGTAATTTTTTTAAAAGAAAAGACATAAAGTGACACATGAACTTGTCCCGAATTTTTAAAAAAGACACTTTAACTAGGCAGGTGTCCTATTACCCCCACTAAACAATCTTGAACTGATATTATTACATCATTTTTTATCCACATGACATAGAGAGAGAGAGAGTATGCACTCTCAAAGAGAGTGAGTAACCTAAAATAACTAATATAATTTTATTTTTAATTAAATTAACACGTGTCATGTAATGATTGGTGTGTGAACACACTTGCTTCATAAAAATCTAGGGTTGATCGAAAAATGATATAATAATATATGTTCAAAATTGTTTAGTGGGGGTAATAGGACGAGTGCAAAGTTAAGGTGTTGTCATGTAATGATTGGTGTGTGAACACACTTGTTTCATAAAATCTAGGGCTGATCGAAAAATGATATAATAATATATGTTCAAAATTGTTTAGTGAGGGTAATAGGACGAGTGCAAAGTTAAGGCGTCTTAAGTATATATGGCAGTAAAGTATGTCTAGTTAGGTAGTTTTTCTTTGTATGTTTCCAACCAAATCAAATTAGGAGTAATTTACAAAGTCCAGCCCAAAACTTGTCCGAGCCCAAGTCTAATGAGGACGGGTCGAATAGAAATAGAAATCCGAAACAGAATAGGAGACGAATTTATGCTTTGTTTATGGAGTAGTATATGTATTAATGGACGATTCTACAAGCCAAAGCTAAGTAAGTTCCTACTTCCTTTCTTCTTCGTCCGTCCAACTTCCATACAGATTCTCACCTCTTGCTGATGCACTACATATTTATTAAAATCACCATATTATAGTAATCTCTCTTGCTTGCTGTACAAAGATAAACAACAAGTTTTTTTTCTTCTTCTTCTATCTAAGTCAGTCGCCAGCCAAGATGATGATCAGAATCAGAAGCAGAGATGGGTTAGAGCGAGTCACAATTGACAACCCACATGCCACAATTTCCCAACTCAAGTCCCAAATCGAATCCCAACTTCGAGTTCCAGTTCAATCTCAAACCCTATCTGCAAATCAGAACCTTTTGCTCGCTAAAACCCCAGATGATTGGTCTCGCTTCACTGATATGGCCAACCCTCATACACCCATCTCCTCTTTGAACCTTACTCACGGTTCCATGCTCTATCTCGCTTACGAGGGTGAACGCACCATTGCCGGTCCGGCCGTCCAGCCCGCCGGTTCATTCGGTAGAAAGATGACCATGGACGACCTAATTGCCAAACAAATGCGAGTTACAAGACAAGAGAACCCTCACTGCGAGCTGGTTTCCTTCGATCGTGATGCCGCCAATGCCTTTCAACATTATGTCAATGAAACACTCGCCTTTGCTGTCAAAAGGGGTGGTTTTATGTATGGTACAGTATCGCCTGAGGGCAAAGTGGAAGTCGATTTTATTTATGAGCCGCCCCAGCAAGGGACCGAGGAAAATTTGTTACTTTTACGCGATCCTGATGAGGAGAAATTGGTGGATGCTATAGCTATTGGATTAGGGATGAGGAAAGTAGGGTTTATATTTACTCAGACAATTAGTCAGGATAAGAAGGATTACACAATGTCAACTGCAGAAGTCTTACAGGCAGCTGAGTTACATTCAGAGGGTGATTTGAAGGAGTGGGTGACCGCTATAGTGAAGCTTGAGGTGAATGAGGATGGCGCTGCCGATGTACATTTTGAGGCTTTTCAGATGAGTGATATGTGTGTTAGATTGTTCAAGGAAGGGTGGTTTGAGACAGATGCTAAGGATGAGATTGATCCAAAGCTTTCTAAGATGAAGAAAGATGTGGTGGTAGGAGTCAAGGACACAAGAGAAGTTGATAACGACTTCTTCTTGGTTGTTGTCAAGATTGCTGATCACCAGGTGTGTTGGATTTATTGCATATCTTTTTCTTTGAATCTTTTTTGTGTGCTGCATATTGTGTCCATTAGTTGCTTGAATTTAATTATGAATTACAATTGTGTGCTTTCCTTAAATTGCATGAAGTGAGTAACTTTATAATCATACTATGAGGAGAAAAATGAAGGCAGTGACAAAAAGAACTGAACAGAAGAAATACTACACTATTGGTAAGAATTGGCGGTAAAACATCTAAGTATTGATTAAAAGATGCCTTTTTAATGGTCTCTGGTTGGAACTGCTGAGAATAGAGAAACCTTACTACGGCATTAAAACACATGCTTAATTTCAGTAGCTGTATGTTTTAGGTAGTTCTAGCAAATAGGCTGTTGGTCAAAGCCCCCAAGTAGACATTTGTTGCCATATGCTTCATCCTACAATTAGAACCTGTTAGGCGGTGATGATAGAACCTAATACTCTATGGTTTCTTGTGTAGTTTGAGAACATCATAAGAAGTAGGCAGATCAGAAGGATCCTGAAGCTCAATTGACCTAATCACTTTCCTCATCTTTTAGATTATCTAACACATCCTTTTTGATTCGTAACCTTTTTTGGTGGTTCACTTCCTAAAGTTGCAAACCTTTTGAAGATTTTTGGGTAATGTAGTTTGCCTTCCCCCTCAGTAGGTGATTTAGCATGTTTCATCATATATTTTTCTCTTATTTGCTTTCAGCTTGTCATCATACTGTTAGCTGTATTAGTTACCCCAGTGGGAGAACTCTGCTTTGTTTTCTTTTTTCCACTTTCTTTGCTTCACATGAAGCATGGTTCTGCAGACATGAACTCATTTATCTATGCTTATTTTTGTAATGTCAAAAGAATATTTCTAGGGATAGGTTCAAGTGTGAAATTAGGGAACTTACCCTAAGGTCATTGGACTGTTCAATGTTTAGGCTTGAGCATGATTGACCTGGAAAATTACCACGGAACAATAGCATCAAATCTTTCCATTGAGGAGTTATTCTACATTCTTCTTCATTCAGTTTTCATTCACTAATTATATCCCCTCTCGTTTGATGTCAATCATGTGATAAATAAGTTGGTTGAGGTATTGATGTCACCCATAGCGTGGGTGATGGAGTACAGCAGTGTGCTAGCTGTTGTTGCTATTGACTGTGGTTCTAACCGGTCGGGATATATTTTCAAGTGAGAGGTTCTTCGTAAAATTACTTCAAGTGTCTTGCCATAAGACTTTGGACAGAGATTACAATATGCTTATACACCCTGTCTCAATTTATGTTGCACCGTTTAACTTGACATGAATTTTAAGAAAAAAGGAAGACATTTGAAATTTGTAGTCTAAATTATCTCTATTATTATAGAAATATTACATTCTTTTTGGGATGGACTAAAAAGGAAAGTGGTACCACATTAATTGGGACAGAGGGAGTAGTACACTTGCTTTGAGGTGTGGTAGTATGTGCTCAACATGAAACTTGCATAATTTGATGTATTCCAAACTGTAATTCAAAATATTCCAAATTTCTTCCTCTGTTTGTTCAAATGACCTCTTGTTAATGTTGCATCAATCGTTGACTTCAGTGGAGTTTGTGTTTGTTAAAGTTGCATCAATCGTTGACTTCAGTGGAGTTTGTGTTTGTTAATGTTGCATCAATCGTTGACTTCAGTGGAATTTGAGTGCCTGAGTGATCCTCAGTTTCTTTTAGGATATAGTGAGAAAAATAGTCACTTCGCTTTATCACCTGATATAATTGATGGATGAACTATGATAAGATTTAGTTAGTGAGAGAAACAATATGCAACCTAATTTGAGTTAGGATGAAGCAGTAGTGCTGTCCTTTTGTTTCTCTTTTCTGTCTTGAAGCCAAAATAATTTTGAAAGAGAATTCTAGTATGTGACATCCAATGTCGACGAGATTTGGAATAGGGCAGCTTTACCAGTTTTCAAAGTCTAGGACTTGGTGGAAGTTTTCAGTTTTGATATATATATATATATTAATGTAAAACTGGAGCTGGAAGAGATGCAAAAAGGCTTAGGAATAGGTTCCTGCCTAGTGGTTTTGGAATAGATCAATCCTTGCTGAATGTCCTTGACAGTTTCATGAAGATACCTGTTATTTTATCATTTTTATTTTCCTTTCCTTTTTGATATTTTTTTGGCACATATGTGCGTGCTATCATTATAAATTGTTGGATGGATGCTTAAGAGGTTCCTTCGACCCCTTTCTCCCTTTGTCTTGTGTCGTTTGCTTTCATACTGGTGATATTTATTTGGAGCACTTGTTCTTATTTGGTCTCATCTCATGTGCAGGGTCCACTTTCTTCATCATTTCCCATTGAAAACAGGATTATTCCAGTGAGCATGAATGCATTGAAGGATCATTTCAATCGAACAAAGAGTCTTTCTTTTGTGAAGCGAATCTCAGATTTCCATCTGCTACTGTTGCTGGCCAAGTTTCTGGACATTAATGCAGATGTTCCTGCATTGGCAGAATGCGTGCTTACACAGTCAGCTGTCCCAGAAGGTTACAAGCTCCTTATAGAATCCATGGCTAGTGCCTCTTGAGCAACATCGCCGTTTAATGAGACCAACAGTCATCAGGTACTGCATCAACAAAGGATCCAGTGATGACATTACATGAGTTGCAGTGCAGAAATCCTCCTAATGTTATATTTACCACCAATGTGTTGTTTGGATACTTTTGTTAAATTATACTTGCTTTAATATAATTGATTGAAGTTAAATTCTTCATATGTTATGTTTGTTTACCGGTATGACTCTCATAAAGATGTTTTAGTTTTGATTTGGTGGGATATTATTTTATTCTATCGTCTTATCATAAATTTTCGACTGAAGAAACCATTTATAATTCTAATTAAAAGTTGCAGTCTTTTGAAGCTCGCTCACAGTAGTACTCTATGATGTTAATACCAGAATTTGTTGTATGTAGAATCGGTTAAAAGACATTTCTATTGTACATTGGGGAAAAATAATTAATTGACAAGTCGCGACTGGCAGTATCATTGGAAACCCTTCTAAGAAAATTAGGGTCAAGAATGATAAATGCACAAATGATTGTTCTTCTTAAACATCTATTTGTTTGTGCAAAAATGCAAACTGGTGAATGGAAAAAACAGATGATGTAATTTGATCATTCAATAACAAGCTTTGCACTAGAATATGTAATGGTAAATTAAGTTTGAAAAAGAAAACTAAAAAGCCATGTCATCTCTGGGTTTGGTAACAAAGTCTGGTGAATGTAGGGTAAAACACCTCCATCTGCAATGGTGACATTTCTCACCGCAAGTTGTATGTCTCTTGCAAAACCTATATAAACACTACTACTCCTCCATTTGATTATACCTTTTAAATCACTCCAGGAATTACCAATATTCTACTACAGCAGCGAGATAAACCAGGGGACCAGCACCAACACGTTGGGCCCAAACGGGGAATTGGAGGCATGCCTTGTGAGTTCTGGATGTCCATTTGGAGCCTTTGTTGAACTCATTGCTAACTTTACTATGAACTAATGTGTCAGATAGATACATATGAATCACTTGCTTATATACAAATCACAAAATATGGTGTGCATTTGCGTGGTTAATAGTAATATAGGATAACATGATTTACCTCAAATAATCTCTAATCTATGGCAACAAAAACACGAGACGGTCTAAAAGACAATCCTTTTCCTACTTTGCGGTTAACAATGTCCATTCACCTAAAATACGCAATAAGAAGTATTTGTTCCAAATTCCAATAGACACTCACAGAAGAAAGAAAAATGGATACCAGGGCAAAATACACCACTACCAAATGCAAGGGGGATATGGTGGAAATGCATTCAATGTTTCCGATTTAGTAACAACTTAGATTTGAAATGTCAATTTTATAAATTATAATATTGAAAATGCTCAGCCACGTCTTCAATAGTCTTTTAGATCAAGTCATAATTCATTGTTGATGTAAGATCGAATAGCAAATCAATATAAATGAAGCAAACATGTCATTCACATATATCAAAAAACAACACCACATCCAACCAAATCCTCCTGACTCTGCTAATTTAAAACTCTTGAGATTGAGATGCAGATTCCACTTTCCCCTTGCCATTCTTCTTGGGCAACAAATTTGAGTGAATATTAGGCAGAACTCCACCATTAGCAATTGTCACCGACCCCAACAGCTTGCTAAGTTCCTCATCATTCCTGACAGCCAATTGTATATGCCTTGGAATAATCCTGTTCTTCTTATTATCTCTAGCTGCATTCCCAGCAAGCTCTAGAACCTGGAAATTTCGAAACATCAGCCATGCACGAGACGAGAAGGGTACTAATTAACAAAAACTAACCTCAGCTGCAAGATATTCAAGAACTGCAGAGAGATAGATAGGTGAACCAGAGCCAAGACGCTGAGCATAACGACCCTTCTTCAGATACCTAGCAATACGGCCAACAGGGAATTGGAGACCTGCCTTTTGAGATCTGGACACTGATTTTTTTGAACCTTTGGCCTTTCCTCGACCACCAGCGGACTTTACTTCAACTGTAGAACTCATTTTTTCTATGAATTTGAATTTGAATTTGAATTCGAATTAGTGTTTATATTGAAAAATAAAATTGGTTTATATAGAAATGGGTGAGTCCATTTCGGCTTCACGCGGATCGCCAACGTGTTGTTATTCTATTGGATATTCACTTTCACTGGGATCGTGAAATTTGCGCTATTTTAGTTTTGCCGCTTCTCTTTTCATTTCATTGCCGCCAAAATATCACTACTTTAGAATTTGAATAAACGATGTAACCGTATTTTTTATGTATGGCAGTACAAGTAGATTAATACGAACAAAAAAAATACTAATATGTGTCAAAGGCAAATGATACGTCTAAAAATGCCATTAAAAAATCAAATATGCTGGTAAAAATTCATTATTAACATCAAACAGTATACATAGCTATTAAGTGATATAAAAGGCACAATCTTTGTTTTTTTTTGCTTGATGAAAAATAGTTGTGCGGGTAAGTATTTTTCCAAGTAGGACTGGACTATGTTTCTAAACACAGAAAAATAAGTCGGACCGACATGCAGAGAAATTACAAATCTGTTACATTTGAATAGTCTGGTTTGGTTATAGTTGTACACAACAAAGATATACTCTATTGTTATTTTCTTAAAAATATACTATGTGTTTATAGAAAATTAATTAATTGTACATAAGAGAAATTTAATAGGATCCAATGTCAACATTTTCAATATTTAGTAAAAATGTCAAAATTTAATTTATTATGTATCTTATTTAAGTTTTTATTATTTATTTTAATTGAAATAATACAATTGTTAGATAACAAAAAGGAGAAGTTTTTTAAAAAGGAACAATTACTTAAAGTCTCCGCACTTACAAAATTTCAAAACTAAATATTAATTGGTCTTCTCCATAGCTGATGAGTTCTATCATTATCGATTTTCAATATATTTTGATTGAAATCTTTTCTTTTTTCTGTTTGTTGAGAATTATTTTAACGAAACAGTACAACAAAATCATTGACAAACAACTGTGGAGAAGGAAGGATTTTTTTACTGGGAGTTCAATCAAATTGGTTGAATACAAATTGGATTATGTATTAGTTAATTGTTTCATCCTTAATCTTTTTCTAAGTGATTATAAAATTTTGATATGAAAATTTGTAAATAATTGTAAACTTTATCTGTTTTCATTGTAAATTGTATGTACTATGAACAACGTAAGAAAAAATAGTTTTGGTGGATTTGTTTAATTTTTTGTGGTTGTTGATTACGAAAAATGTTAATGGATTGTTTGAAGATTTTTTGATTGGCTGTTTGTTTTTAATGGTTCAAAATTTGTTTTGTATACATATATGTTGGCAGACTTCATTGAAATATGCATAATACAGTTTTGTTCGAATTTATTTTTAATGTTTCAATATTTATTTTTTACTTGATGCAAGGACTAGTGTAAATACATACATTTTAAACTTGGATACAAAAATCTATTAACATTTATAATTTTGTATTTGTTAATGACTTGGGTATTTAATTTTTTTTTAGTTTGAATACAAAGAAAATATGGGGAGTATTTGTTTTTTAACAAATAGTAATGCCATTTAATTTTTTTTTTAAGTTAAAGTAAAGATACATATTAAATGTATTCATTGTATTCATGCACTTTTGTTTCATTATTTTGTATTCATTACTCCATATTTGGTGTATTCATTAAATCATAATAATTATTGTATATGTCAGGTTTGATTTATAAGTTATATTATTGTATAAATTTGTTTTTATGTGATGTAGTTTATAAGTTACATTATGGCATAATTTATATATTTATATGCTTGCCAAGTTAAATATTTTTTCTTACAAATCTAATTTACTCAGGAAAATGCTTTTGCCTGCAAAGATCTACCCAAGGATCTAGTAAGCCTCTTGGATTCAGCCATTGGAGAGTGAACCCTAACCGAAATTTCAACTACAAACAACAATCTTTAAAGATTTAAACAAAAATAAAATCAGAAAAAAAATCTAAAAATAGGATAAAGATTAATACCTTAATCAAAGTGATTGTTGTTGATTTAATTTATGAAAAAAAACAACCAAAATTTACGGAAGAGATATATGGGCAACTTGAATGTTGGAGGATAATTTGAAAAGATAAAGATGAGAGAGGGAATATTTTTTTTAAATAAGAGAGAGAATTAAGAATCTGAAAAGATAAATATGAGAGAGAAGAGTTTTTTTTAAAAAAAAAATAGGAGAGATAATTGATTGAAAATGTGTCAATGGGAGAAAAAGTAGGAAGAAAATTAGGATACATAAAGTTTTTAAAAATAATGACATTTTTGACATTTTTACTAATATTTATAAAGTATGGATATTTTTACTAATTATGTTATTGTTTTTGACTAGTTTACTAATTTCAAATTCCTTAAACACGAAAACCCAATGTGAAAATTAGGGAGAGAGACGAACAAGATTCGTATGTATCTTAAATACATGTGAATCACACTAAATACATATTAGATACATGTATTTGTATATATCCGGAGTGGTTCGCATGTTTATGGGATACTAGGTACATGGGAGAGTGGTGAACGAGGTGAGCGAGATTTTCTTTGTATCCAAATACATGTGAATCCACCTTGATACAATGTATCTTAAACAAGTTACATCTAATTTTGATCTCATGTATTCCATATACATAAAAAATTTACTACTTTATACTTCCAACCCCCTTTATGGAGATCCTGACTTCGCCACTGATCTCACATTAATACTCAATTTGTTTGTCTTATTTCGTCTTGATATCGAGTTTAAAAAAGTATAAAAAAAAAAGTTTAAAATCTTATGATTTTAAATTAAAGATGAGAAATAAATTATTATTTTTACTTTTATGCATTTTGATTTTCGTTAGTAAAAATTTTGGAATCACTAATGCTCTATATCATTTTGTATGAAAAAAATATTTTGAAACCTAAGGATTGATCTAATAAAATATGTGTTGCGATTTAAAATTTATTAGTATCTAGCTAGTTTGAAAAAATGTTTAGAGCTAGCATAGAACGGAGTTTAAACATGGCATTGTCATGTAATAAGATATGTTGCTGAAGTTCAAATGAAAATAAAAAATGAAGGTAGAAAACAAGATAGCAGTATAAAATGGAAAATAATGAATAGATGAGCATGCTAATTATAATTATTCTTGTTGGAAAAAGAAAATGTAGGGTGTGAGACATGGTTCAATATTGTTGTGACTTGTGACTTGTGACTTGTGAGGGATATAATTAACAGCTGGAGCCTGGATGTTTAAAGAAACTGAGAAGTCATTGTCATGAAAAGGTGTTTTTGTTTAGTATTAATTTTGACAAAATGGGATTATTTTGCTTGTCCGAATATATCATTTCACAAGTTTGGATTTTCTTATGTCTTTAACATGAAAAGTATTCAACTGTATTTATTGTTCAAGTTAAAAAGATTGAAAGAATATCTCTGGTATACATTTGTGATAAATATCTCTACATATATAACCTCGATGATAGAATATTATTTTTGGAGAAATTGAAGTTGAGGTTTAAGTTATTTGAGGATATGAAATAATGAAAGAAATTTTGAGAGTGAAAGAGAAAGGATAGAATTTGGGTAAGAAATTTAGAGAGTGGAAAGTGGGTAATGAAATTTTTTATTCTTTCTTTTACTTATAAAAGAGTCAAAAAGTGGGCCAATTTGAGAAATAAAAGGAAGGTAAATGAATTATATTAGGATACATTTTATTTGTTAAAATATTGATATTTTGACATTTTTAATAATTATTTTAAAGTGTAGATGTTTTTAATAATTATGTTAGGAAGTTTGACTAGTTAGCTAATTTAAGAGCAACTTACAGAAATAACTATATTTATAGTGTTATTGAAGTTCAATAGCTATAAATATGTTATTTACTAAAAATGACTACACTTTATGTCAATTTCTAGCCGCATGTTTGTATTAATTTTTTTTTATTATTATTATTTATACAATGATCTTACAATGTACTAAATAAGGTATGTTATGTTACCATAACTGCCAACCTTTTATTATGTCCCTAAATCACTCAAATTTCCATTATTAAAATAACAATTACTATTTACATATTGAATGCATATCCCGATTCATTCACACAATACAATAGTAAGTTGTATTTATATTCATAAATACAATATATTCACAAAATATTAATTATAAAGGTATTCATAAAATTTTAAATATAAAAGAGTATTTATGTCTTTTTATCGCTGTATTTTTGTATATGCTTTTTATTTTTCTATTTATATACTAATACAGTTGTAATTACAATAACTAAATAAGGAAAAATATATTACTTGTACAATTAGCATATGAATACTTTGAATTCAAATTGGTGTTTCTATTTATAAAACTTAAAGTATTAATATATCAAGTATACAAGTATTTATAAAAATTTAATGTATTAATACATCAAACAAGGTAAAGTAATACAATTTTAGCATATGAACACAACAATTTGAAAAATGCATGGATACACTATTGTTAAACCAAAAATGAATACACCAATACAGTATACATATGAATACATTTTGTTAAATAAGAAAAATGGAAAAACAATAGAATGTGTAGGTATCAAAGTGTGTAAGTGTTTGACTGTATAAAAAATTGAAAAAGCCAATAAAACGTCAATCTCTTTTTGGTCAAAATTTTCCTATAATACTTGAAGCTTGGTGTTAACTTAGGTATTTATTTATTTATAAAAATATAGTATTAATGTATCCAACTATACTTGTATTGCCTAATCAACCTTTCAAATTGGATATATTACTTATGAATCCAAATATACTTGTATTCACAAATCACTATTTCAATTTGTGTTAATATTACAATACAATTATCTATGTATGTAAGTATTATACTATATACAAATTTGACAAACAACAAAATTCTCTCTCTACACTCTCTGCTAACAACGGTAACCTAACGGCTCCACTGAACTGCAGGTATCCCCCACGCTCCATCTCATAGAGCCACCAGGGGGTCTCTCATCGGTGCGCCGGAAAAAGAAGATGGCTCCAGCAGTAGAGGTGACACTTAACGCAAGGAGATATGCAATTTCGCCATGGAAAGAAAAGTATAAAAGCAAAATAATTTTCATGAAAAGCAAATTCTTCAATCAAAACCCTATAAAAATAGATGAAAATAAATGTATACAAGTTAAATTTTCATAAAAAGGAGGAAAAAATCAATTAGAAAAAACCTAATGAATTCAAATCACAAAAATCGCTCCTAGAATCATACAAAATGATCTTGAATTGGAAGAAATTTGGGGGAAAAAACAAAAAATCTGTGATATAGGGATATTGATGAAAGAGAGTATTGATGAAGACATAATTAATTATGTGTGTAATAATAACTTTCCTATTTAATATTTATTTATATTAAATATATATATAAGAAAAATTGATTATTGGTATATAATTAACTTTGCTATTTATTGTATAGTTATATTCGTATAACATAATAAAAATAAACTATATCTATTTATTTTAAATGTATATTGATGTTTGTCATTCTGTAGTTTTTCCTTATATTAATGTAAGTATTACTACTACCAAAGCCCATTCATAAAATCTGAACACACTCATGTCCCAAACTTGTTCTTTGAAGAAAAAACCAATTATTGTATTAAAATATCTCAAATCATGATATGAAATCACATGGTGATTCCATATCATGGTTTTTGGAGAATATGATATCACCTCTCATGATATGGAATCATGAGATGAAATCAGCGTAAAATCGCATGTCCAAACGTTGATTTCATCTCACGACACCATATCATGATATGATATCGCATGGCCAAACGCCTTCTAAATGTATATTCATGTTTGTCATATTCAGGGCCGGCTCTATGTATACAAAAATAAGGCATTGGCCTTAGGCCCCCAATTTTAGGGGGCCTCAAATTTTTACCAAGAATAAATTATGTGTTAATTTTTTAAAGAAAAACATTAATTATTTATGATAAAAAGTATATATTTAAAATTATTATTTTATTCTCTTCAACCCCATTCAAATAGAAGAATTCAAGAAAATATTGTTTTATTTTCTTACACTCTCTCTACTAATACTCAAATTATTTTCTTTTTAACTCCTTTTACACTCTCTTCTTTAAATTGTTGATAAGTTAGAGTAATATTCTGTCAAAACTATCAATTAATAGTAAAAAAGTGTTGAATAAATTGAATTGTAAATTATTTTTCCATTTCTTCTTAGATTTTCAAGCATTACAACAACCATAGTAAAATGTGGGGTAACCAAATTATCAACTTCATCATAGCTATGGTTCTAACTCTTATATTTATTTGAAATTTGTCAACTTATTACTTGTAGAACTATGTTAACAATTCATATAATGATTGCCCGAGTAAAATAATATTTTTCAACGTTGAATTAATAAAATCTTATTTAAAACTAATAATTGAAAAAGAAATCGAATAAATCATTTATATATATAAAAAATATTAGGTAATACTTTGCATTTAAAAATGTAAGAGAAATAAATTTTAAATAAATGCATGTGAAGTTTATTTAGATTTTAGGCCTCTATTAAGATTTTGCTTTAGGCCTCCTATTACGTTGAGCCGCCCCTGGTCATATTCTGTGGTTTTATCTTATATTAATGTAAGTATTACTACTACCAAAGCCCATTCATAAAATCTGAACACACTCATGTCCCAAACTTGTTCTTTGAAGAAAAAACCAATCCACTTAGTTTTAATTTGGATATCGATAAAAGAAGAAAGCATCCAGCTAATAATCTTGTATCAGATAGAGTAATAATTAAGATCGGATCATTATTATTATTATTTTTCCAATTGAAATTGAGTGACATATATAATTGTTGAAAAGATAGATAGTTAATGGAATTTACAGCTCAAGTTGGTGCATTTATGGCTTTGCGTGACTCTGATTAATTCCTATCATGAGGGTGTAATGTATTAATGATGCCTTTTAAATGTATTTGTAAGTTATACTAATCCGTCAAACTCTAACTTCACCCAAACGGGAAGAAGGGGAAATAAATAAATAATGTTTTTAGTATGTAGACTTGTAACGTATACTTTACTTTGTCTGTGTGTCAGTTGACAGAGAGAGCATCATCCCAAACAAACATAAGTCCAGAAAAAGCATCCATCCTTGTTGCTGCTCTAAACAGGAAAAAGGTGACATCTTCAACGTTAGATAACAGTACCTCAGGCACCAAGCTTCAAATTCATGCAAAATCAGAGAAAATCTACATAATATCTATCCCATCTTAGCTTGTTTTGTTGTTTGTAACTTGAATCATATAAAAGACAATTCTTCAAAGCAATGAGAGTACACAAAAGACAATCAGTATTGACAGCGCTAGCAGCATTGTATGGGTCATGGGTGAGAATGTATGTCATCAACAAAACTAAAAAGGACAGAAAGGCATAATAATTTCTTTCAACTTGACATCCGTAAATCCGAAGTAATTGAATAGTACCTAATTACAAAAAGAAATGCCAAAATTGTTTTGGCTTAATACAATGAGAGTTAGGATGGCCACCCATCCCTTTTACTCTATTTTTCTCTCCTTTATTATGCACATTTACTCTTTTTTACTACTATTACTTAGCCCATAAATCAGGAAGGAAAATGAAATGAAAGAATCTAGAAAAATTAAGCCATAATAGTAGTAATATTATTATTGTTTGTTTTTTCACTCTTTTGCCCCTTCCACTCCACACACTGATTTGTAGGCCTACTCTTCTGCTTCCCGGCTTTCAACGGACAAGCCGTCTCAACCGGCGGAATCATGCAATTATACTGCAAACACAATGAACTGCTCACCGGAATTTCCACCCTCGGATTTATCTCTATCCCCGTCAGAAAATTATGCTGTAAATATAAAACTTGTATTCCGGCAGATAATAATCGGTCCACCAACACCGCCGGCACCTTACCCGTGAACCGGTTGTTGTTCAGATACAAATTTTCCACATTACACAACAATGGAGATATCTCACCGAAAAACCTGTTAAAGCTAATGTCCACCGTCGGAATTGTCACCTCTGAAATGGGTAAAACCGGACCCGAAAATAGATTCCTTTGTAGCTGAAGATTTGTGAGTGGGAAAGTAAATAAGATTCCCGGAATGCAGCCGGTGAACCGGTTCAAGCTAAGATCGAGGTAATTCAACTGGTTCAGCCGACTCAACTGATAATCTACTGGACCGGTTAACTGGTTCCATGACAATGACAAGTATTGAAGCGATGAAGGAAGTGAATTAGGCAAAAGGGTACCTGAAAGTGAGTTGTGTTTAAGGTCTAAACGGGTCAATCTTTGGGATACGAATGGTGGGATCGAACCGGACAAATGGTTGTGACAGAGTATAATGTTGGACAATGCCGGAAGAGCTCCAATTGCCCAAGGGATACTCCCAGTCAGCTGATTGAAACTAAGATCAAGAGTTTGTAGCTCCCGGAGCAGGCCTAATGACGCCGGAATATCACCGGAGAGAAAGTTCCGGCTAACTCCTAGAAATCTCAGGTTCTTCAACTGAGAAAAACTTTCCGGCAATGCA
The DNA here is from genome assembly GCF_019186545.1 of Solanum stenotomum. Classification (NCBI taxonomy): domain Eukaryota; kingdom Viridiplantae; phylum Streptophyta; class Magnoliopsida; order Solanales; family Solanaceae; genus Solanum; species Solanum stenotomum. The sequence continues at coordinate 248,598 of NC_064289.1, forward strand.
CCGGTTATCCGACCCGGAACCACCGTGAACTCAGCAAGAGCAGAGAGTTTCCCAATAGAAGGATCCAAGTTTCCGGTCAAACCCGGTGATCCAGCTCTGGGATCACCGAGATTCAAGGCGATCACTTTATCTCCATCGCAGTAAACTCCGGCGAAGTTACACGGCTCAGAAGTGAAATCCCAGGAAGCAAAATAGTTGGAACCGGGCAAATCATCCAAGCCTTTTCGAATCGCTTGTAAAGCTAAGAAATCAATTGGGTCTAAAATGGCGAAACTATTCTGCAGAAGAAGAAAAAAGAATACAAAGAATGGTATCATAATTACCGTATAGCTGAAGAGAAGAATGATAGAAAAGGCTTATATAAGGTAAAAAAAATGGAACTTTTTTGGGTTTTCTTTTCCGTGAGAAGCAACAGGTCATCAAATGGGGTCTTTAATGGAAACCAAAAGCAAAGGCAAAAAAAAAGTAGCTTCACAAGAAAGCAAAAGCTTTTTTGGTTATGGCTGAAACAAATTAATGGTTTAGGAGAGAAGAAGAAGAAGATGGATGAATTGATTGAGTGAGTAGCAGATAGTTCTACGGTCACTTTCTTCTCTTTACAAGACAGGAGGTACAGAGTTATTGTTTTTTGGTTATACTTAATGTTGTGTTTTATTTGTTTATCGGGAACAGGTTCGTAAGGCCAAACGGTTGTACGAGCCTACCTGGATATCACGAGCCTTAACTTTGGAGTGGCAGATCAGCAGGTTCGGGGCATTGAGCTGATTCAGACCAGCTCCACGTGACTTTTGAGCTTGCACAATCATCAATCTCTATTTTCTACTCTCTTTATTAGTGTATGTTTTTAATTTCTTGTGTCTTTGTATTAATTAATATAGTTTTCTCTAATAATATAGTTAAAACATTTCTCAACTCTATGCGTTTGGACAATAATTGGATTAAAGTAAAATAAAAATATTTGAAATTTCTATGGTGGAAAATGGGATCAAGCTAGTAAAAGGAACTAGTCGAATCATCACAACTAACCAACACGTGGTGAAATTGTAACACCCCGAATTTTCAAAACGTATAAATTGACTTGTATCTTCGTGGAAAAACTAGGAGGGTGGGTAATAAATTAAGAATGATGTGTTATGTGATATTTTAAGTGTTCAAGTGTTGTATCTCAAGTTTTGAAGTTAGGTAAGTGGCAAAAGTTACCGTAAATTCCTTTTTAAAGATTTGTCTAAAATTTGGGTCAAATGTCTCGGACGTTTTCTCCCAATATTAAGAGTTATGGTCCCCGCGACCGATGAAATTGAAGGTCTACGAGTCTAGTTTCCAACGCATCAACCCATTTGTTCATACGACTTCAGAATGGAGAGATATTCGTGTTTTCACAAGACTACGCAAGCAGGCAGGTGAGGTGGGTCCCCTAGGTCGGTGAAACTTTATATATATCATCTTCTTCGACTTTTCTTTCATTTTTCCTTCATTTTCCTTAGTGAAGAACCAGAAAACTCACAAAACCTACAAAACCTACAAAACCTACAAAACCCACTTCTAGGATAAGCCAAGTTACTGATTTTCGTGACTTAAGTCCTTGACAAAAGTTGTTCTACGCCTTGAGCTTGTCAACACAGTATAATTTGTTTTATCAATTTCCTAGCATATCGTACTTTGGTGTGTGGACATCAGGGGTATGGGAATATTTTAAAGTTTTGAGGTGTATTATAATCAAGGTAAGACCCTTCTTTCATCGACTTTACCTTTTATAAGTCGTAAATAGCAATTTGCAACAGAAATACATATCTTTTATCAGATTTTCGTTGTATCTTCTATTCTTTTGTGTTGATTATGATCTTGCCTTGTTGTAATATCAAGGGGGTTGTGATTAAAGTTATTAGGACACGTGAATTCATCGAAAAATGTATGGTAAGGCTATCCCCTACTTACAACATGTTTCCTTAAAGCTTAGAAGCAATGTATTTGAGTTGTTGTCCTTTATATACTTGTAATCGTGATTGTTGATTGTTGGCTGCTCGAGTTGATATAATCCTTCCTTGTCAGGATTCTTATTCAGTTAGTAGCATCCCTATGTTGGACACAACTTAGAGGCTATTTGTATAGGTTGCTTCTAACTAAAAGTGAGTGATTGAATTGTTATTGTTGCCCTTGGGGCTATTGTGGTTAGCTGCAGGAATGTTATCTATGCCTAAAAGGGCTATGTTCTGCCTATAGGGCTATATAGATGCCTAAAAGGGCTATGAGTTACCTACGGGGCTATATTGATGCCCAGAAGGGCTATAAGTTGCTTACAGGGCTATATTGACGCCTAAGAAGGCTATGTGTTTCCTACAGGGCCATGTTATTGCCTAAGAGGGCTAGGAGTTGTCTATAAGCTATGTTGATGCCTAAGAGAACTATGTGCTACCTACGGGGTTATATTAATGCCTAAGAGGGCTAGGGGACTACCGATAGGGGTATATAGGCTGATTGGCACCTTTCGGGCTTATGGGGGCCTGAGTAGGTGGTCTTGTGTGCTGTTTGTACCTGCCGAACTTATGGGGGCTTGGTTAGGTTGTTGTTTTATTATTTTTGATAAGTTTAGATTTAGGAGCAAGTCAGTACACATATCTTATCCTTGATTTATTTATCAGATTATTCTAGTATATCAGGATACCTCATCATAGTCTATTGTCTTTCATACTCTGTACATTATTTTGTTCTGATGCCCCATTGCCTTGTGGGCGTTGCATTCATGCATGCAGGTCCTGACAGACGACCGAGTAAACCTCCTCAGCAGTAGGATTGAATTTTATCCGGTTGGCTAGCCCCTTTCCTCCGGAGTTGCCAGAGTTGGGAGGTTTGTTACCTTTTGTTGTATATATCTTTATGGGTAGGCTGGAGCCCTGTCCCGCTAATCTTTACTACTCTTAGAGACTTGCAGACTAGTGTGTGGGGTGTATAGCTATGTTATGGCCATACTGGCCTATGTTGTTGGTTTGCTGAAGCTTGTGAGCTGTTTGATGTATTGTATTGATATATACCTGCTTTTAGTTTTGGTATAGATATCATGGTGGCCTCGACGGCCCAATCAGGACTTCTGTGCTAGTTGGCTATTTATTAATATGATCTCCTCGGAGTAGCTGTTTTTTTTGTAGATCAGTTGACAGGGGCTTTGTTGGCTGAGGTCTTAGTTTTAAGCCGAGATATACTTGTTTGTTTTCTTGATTGCATGTGGCTACCATGCGCTAGTAGAAAATTGTTCAGCAGGGTCGGCTCGGGCTTGAGTTTTGACATTAGGAGCCAGTTGCGCCCCTCGAGTTTGGGGCGTGACAGAAATCAATGAAGATACTTCCTATAATCATGGGAAATTGGGAGAAATCACCCTCGGTAGGTCATGAGGTGCCTCGACGCTTGTTTATCACACAATCATACATTTTGTAGGGGCTTCATCAGAGAGAATATTTTCTTACACCTAGAAACGTCCATAATAATCCTTAGGAGTTCAACAATCAATCTTGAGTTGCACATGCACCTACTTCAATCAGAGTATTAGAGCATATGCACATATTATAACATAGTCTTTTCAATTCCAAAATATACCGTTATTTCACATTGAGGCGACAATTTACCTTTGTGGCCTATAAAAAAAAGGCTCTTCGAAGATCCAACTTATCCTCTTGCCCTTCCCTTCTAGTAGATTATATTTCTATATTGATTCATCCCTCTAGTGTAAATGAAATTACTCAATTTTAACTCATTTATCTTTAACCTCCTTGTACAAAGTTTACTATTAACGAAATGTTTATTTGTTTTCAATAAACAAAATTGAAATTTAAATAAATTTGTGGACTAGCGAGATACAATTTATTTTAGTCAATTGAGTATTTTGATGTCTTAAATTTATGCGGAATGACTAGCTTTCCAGAAGTTTTCATATTAATTCTTTGTTTAGCAAAATGTTACATGTGTAGTCAACTTTAATTTGGGAACTATTTGATTTTACGTATTTGTCCAACTTAAGCTTACTTGATTTATGATAATATTATCACTATCCTCCAAATAAGTATTTAGTTGCGCTCTTATCGTCATACTTAAAGTTGAAAAAGAGACATATTTATTTTTCTAGTGATAGTGGCCATAAAAGTAAAGGATATATCTTTAGTTGGGATGTTTACCCAAATTAGATGAAACTAATATTCCATGTCTCCACCAAGCCTAAATTTTCATCAAATCAATAGATACATAATACAGTGGGAGGAAAAAGCAAAATACAGTGCGTGTTGCCAATCATCTTCTTCCTATTTTCTTTGTTATATGTATGGACTCTACTCTTTGGGGCCCAATCCCAAATGGGCCCTACGGCCTTCCACGTCAGATCCTGCTCTTTGCCTATCATTTTATTTTCTATATTACCATCTAGAACTCTCATTTGACAAATATTTAAAATTTTGTATGTAATAATCTAATCTTTTATCTACCTATCTCACACGCTATATTTATACAATTCTTTAAAAAAATTTATTTACGTACATACATTAGATTCGTTCAAACATAATAAACTCAATATCACTTTATATTGGATGTCATTTCACTCTTGATATTAATATTAATAGTCACTGTGATTTCAATATTATTTTGTGCTGAATTATGTTGATTGTTAAAGAGAGTTTCAAAATCCATTTAGGTAATACAAACATGTAGATTGGTAGACTGGGAAGTCATAGTTCAATAATTAACAAACATGGACGGTTAGTATTAAAATTGTAGATTCATCTGAACTCAATAACATTATGCATTAAATAATTTGTTAAATTAATATAAATAATAGATCTTAAATCAAATAAATTATGATTAAATATAAATTTGGGATCCATCTTCTTTGATAAAGAGTAATGTTGATAGGTTGAGAGTGACAACAAAAAGATTATGAAGTGGCTAATAATGAGTTAATTATATATACATATATTATTATATATAGAGTAATCATATTTGCTTTTCACAAGACATGATACTTTCACTCTTCATAATACTCCAGTGAGTAGAAGTTGTTATGATATTATTGGTTCCCATTCCCCACCATTTCCTTTTAAGTTATGTTTAAAGCCAAAGCAAAGTAGTAGTAGTAGTAGTTACAAAATGATTCTTTTTTGTATCACAAAAAGAGTAAAAACGTCTTGTTCCAATATTCTTAAATTAAACAAAAGCCTCTTTTTCTTCCCCAAAAAAACGAAGAAAGTATAAAGGTCGCTAACAAATGGTGGCTGATACATAGAATTACATGATGAATATGTCCCAATTTGCAACTATATATGTCATTGAATAATAATAATAATTGATGCCTAATTCTACAATTATTGAGATTATCAGACATTTGCTTTTAACAAAAGCCAAAAGATGCCCAAGATTTGCAGATAACTCACACTGAAATAAAGGAAGGGAAAAAGAATGGACACTACTCACGAATATTTCCATTCTCCTTCAATCTAAAACATCCATTACNATATATATATATATATATATATATATATATATATATATATATATATATTGCTTATGCTTTACAAGAAAAAAAGAAAAAGAAATACGTAACGTACACAATATTGCATTTCCTTTTGTTGATCGCAAAGAGATTATTACCTTTACCAAATTTATTTTCTTTGATGATCAACCCTCCTATTTTTATTTGTATCGTAAAGAGAGTGTATTTCACATAATATTAATGTCCTCATCAAACAACATGACAAAATTAGGATTTTCATTAAGAAGAATTAAAAACACATGCATGAAAAAGCTAAGAGAATTAATATATAGTACATAAATGGAATATATGATTTAATAGTCCATTAATTACAAATTACTTAATTTCTTTGTCCTATAAAACTGAACCCTAAAATGAATACATGAATAAAACGAGTTAATACCTCAGATGGTCGCTCAACTATGCACTATTCTCTTAGAAAGTCACTCAACTTTCAATTTTAACTCAAAAGTCACTCAACTATGCGCTTCTTTCTCAGAAAGTCACTCAACTTTGAATTTTAACCCAAAAGTCACTCAACTATCCACTCTTTCCTCAGAAAGTCACTCAATCTATATAATTGCTTTTTTAATTAAAATTTGCTGATATTAATTGTTTATATAACAACCAAACTTTTAAAAAATAAAAAATATCATTTAAATCATTTATTGATCCACCCACCTAATCTGACCCATTAAAAAATATAATATGACCCATTTTATTTTGCCCTTAATCCTAAATTATTCCCTCTATTTTATGAGCAGTTAAATAACAAGTTCAGCAACTAGAGCATGAATATCTGTAAGGTTTACACATTTCTGGAGATGATCAAATACATTTCTATTAAGATTGCACCAAACAATAAAATCGTAAGTGTGTGTTACACTAATTGTGCCGTACCCTTTTTTTCTTTACTAAGGTAATTAATTGAAGAGGTAAAAAAATACGAAAAATAATAAGTTCAACGGATTATAGACCACCTTCATAATTCAAGTGTGTAGCCGATAATTTCATCATAACTTAGATGTGTTTCTTTGCCTTATTTCTAATTTTTATTTTTCAAAAATAAATAAAAGAAGGGTAAATAATTTATGCTGAGGAGAAAGAGAGGGAATAATTTAGGATTAAGGGTAAAATAAAATTGGTTATATTATATTTTTTAATAGGTCGGGTTAGGTGTGTGGATCACTAAATGGTATTTTTTATTTTTTAAAAATTTTGGTTTGTTATATAAACAATTAATATCAGCAAATTTTAATTAATAAAACAATTAAATAGATTGAGTGACTTTCTGAGAGAAGAGTGGATAATTGAGTGACTTTTGAGTTAAAATTCAAAGTTTTGTGACTTTCTGAAAGAGAAATGCATAGTTGAGTGACTTTTGAGTTAAAATTGAAAGTTGAGTGACTTTCTGAGAGAATAGTGCATAGTTAAGTGACCATCTGAGGTGCTAACTTTGAATAAAACACATTCTAATATTTTGTATGATGATTTTAGGTATAGGAAATCATTTGGTCGATTGTGAATGAGTATTTCTACCAGAAAATGTTGTGTTATCGATGGAGTAGTCATCTTTAAGTTTCAACAAATATAATGTAGTGGAGTATTATATACGAAGGCCACCCACTTAATTTCCCCATCATTACATAATGGTGTTACCTAAATGAACAAATGAAAGTTGGGTACTTATACCCATGCTTAGTATATTCAGAGCTCCTAATTAACATAGTGAATATATATTGATATAGAGAACATGACTTTGAAAATATATTTTAGAAAATAAAAAAACTTGGCCCTTTATTGAAGTGTTATTATAGAGAATGATTGTTAAAAGAGATGTTTGACTCGTATCGAAAAGTTGCATATTATATTATATGATGATTCATGTTACCACACCCTTCATTCATTTTCAAAATATATAATGTGTGTTAAGAATTAAGATTGCACCAACCCCAACAACCGTGGGCGTTTTTGCAGTAAATTAAATTTAAGATGACCAATTCTGCCTACTACTACTACTATGTACAGACAACAAACAGAGTGTAAAGCAAGACAAAACAGAATGTGCGCATTTATGGAACTTACACATCTCACGTCTCTTTCATCCAACTATACGGCACCGCGAGCTCAACCGAATTCATTACTCAACACATCTTAACTCAATCTCAAAAATCAGTCAACATTATTCAAAATCAAATTGATAATAGATGTTGAAAGCTCTGATCGACATCTCTTGCACACTCGTACTAACATAACATAACATAGCATGGAGGTCCAAAACCAAGAACTAAAATGAGTGATAATGGACCTTGAGCTTAACTCGATTTCAAAAGATGGATGACTCACCAAGATGAGAACCAATGTGGGGAATTCTGATGTTTTCCCACTCAAACCACGTATATGTATACGAAAAGATTTTAAATTTTATACATCTAATAAAATATCATTCATTCTGAATCTGCTAGTTCTAGATTCTGGTTCCGCCTTTGGACACTCGACCTATTTTCTGACAACTTGTTTATGAAAGCTGATTTATTGAAACTACCTACACACATCAGTCAAACAAACTTCCATGTGTCATTTACAATATAATACTACTACTTAACAAGGTGAAAAGTTCTACTACTTAATAATGGCTGGCTACAGTAGTGCATACCAAGTGAATTGAGATAAACTATTGAAGGGTAAAAAAGTTCAGCAACTAGAATAGTATAAATAGTTCAACACCTAAAAGGTGAAAGGAATTTTGATGTAGGAGATGTGTTATTCACATGGAAATTCTTTGCATCTACAACTATTAGAATCCAACAATCAAAGTAGCTCATGAAATCTTGAAACTCATCTGTACTGCCAACTTTTCTTTCTACTCTCTTTGTCTCAGAATGTGGAGTTCAAATCATTAGCACCTATGACAGGTCAGGAATCCTACCACCAGCCGCCAAGATTTGCTTCTCCAGCTGCAATTTTATAAACAAGCTGCAATTTAGCTGATTTTACAGACTTTGGAAGAAAAAGAAAAATCTTTTCATTAAATAACTATTGATGTATTGGACATAGTCGCAACATCTTTGGTAAAAATGTAAGACTTCAGAGAATCAAAAGTTTTTAGTGAAGACTAATCATGGAAGAGAATTCAATGTCAGAAACCTGGCTTTAAACAGGTAAAAGGAAGTGACAAGAAAACTTATTTTTTAAAGTAGTTATGAGCAGAAAACATAAAAAAATCTCTTGCTAGGAAATTAAGGACTCCAAACATTACTTGAGTGGAAAAGGTTAAATCAAATGAGGAGATGCTGAGAGGGCTGTTTCATTATCAAACACTAGCCTCTAGGTATTGCTTGTCAAATACTATGACTATGACCTATAACACATATCCTGTCAAACTTTATCGCGAAATAATTTGTGAAAGATCTAAATTGGTTGAGCATCAGAATCCCCACACTTGACTCATTGAAATTTAAGCATCATGTACTAAGTAGCATTTTCTTCAACAGTATGGTACTTAGACCTGGAAATCCCAAGCATTTGTAGAAGAGTACTTACCCTCATCAAGGTTTCAAGTTTGTTCTTCACAAGAAAATATTCATGTTTCACCTGCTGCAGACATTGCACACACCTGCACAAGGAGATAAAATAATGTACAAAGATAAATAAGAGTAGAGTCTCATGGGTACAACTCAAAAATCAAACTTAGATGCACCACACAATAACAAGACAGTATGAAGGCTTGAATCCCAAATTAACCAAGGTTACAATATGGGGCTCGTTGTTTCTTACTACCATTTTCTGATTATATATTCCATGTTTGAAAGCAATTAATAAATTAAAGGCTTTAGCTTTTATGTTATCTCATAGAGTTTGAAAGTTCCTATGAGGAAAGTTAATCAAAAAGTAATACCTATTACTATTCTAGATACCCACGCCACAGCTATATGGTCTTACTAGCTGACTTATGTTACTTCCGTATGTATTTACACAACAGTTGATGCATGTATTTTCAATAGTTTCTCCAATATACTTTTTCTTTGGCTGAGAATAGCAAGTATAAAAGAACAATAATTTGTCCAATATAATACTATAACACAACTGGAAATGCTAGATTTTTTTTTATTTTTTTTTGGAGAAATACAACAACAACATACTAGTGTAATCCCACAAGTGGGGTATGGGAAGGATATGATGTATGCAGACCTTACTCCTACCTTTACGGGGTAGGGAGGTTGTTTCCGATAAAGACTCGGCTCAAAAAAAAAAAAGTGCAGCAGAGTGTAAGTATATAAGATTGCAAAATAACAGGATACAAAACAAACGAAGCAACAAATAGTAATAAACACTGAGAAATGTTAAAGTATAACTGATATCAAAACTAGCACTAAGGAAGTGCTGTGGTTACATCCATAAAAGAGCAATAGAAAGGTTATCCCTGGCTGCTATTTACACAAAAGTATATATGAACAGCCAACAGGATTTCATCATCCTCAATTATATCCATTTTACACTAGGAAGAAACTGTAAAAATACAATCAGATTTGACTTTCAAGATTGAGGTCTTGTGTCCATCAAAACATCTTCTATTCATATCCTTCCAAATACTCCACCATATGCCAGCAGGTATGGTAATCCACGTCATCTTTAAGTGTTAGGGCAGACCTTTTCTAGCTAATTAAATGAGGTCTTTAAAAAAATGAACCCAGATTTTACTAAGAGATGCTTCAATTAAATTGGCCTTTCATGTTCAAACTGTGAAGAAAGAGAAGTCAAAATACTAAGGAAAACAACGCAGACTTAAGCAGATTTGAGGCAGAAAAAAGGGTAAATGCTACTTGAAAAGATCGCTGCACAGAGGCAGTTCATACTGGTGTCCTCCTAAGGGGCAACAATAATTTTGTGAAGATTTAGAGACTCACTAGTGAAGCTCGTCTATTATTGTGATCTGATAACATCAAGCATAAGAGTTGAACAGGAATGGAGTGGCATGTTAGACTCCAATTTATCTTTTTTACCAACCAGAAACATCTCTGCTCAAATCCCGCTGTTCTTTATTCTGCAGTGACTGTTTACATAGAACTCCAAGAAGGCGTGATTTGTTTTGTTTAGTTACTGGAACTATGTAAATGGTGTCCCAAAAGAGAGCCAGAAACACAAAGAGATCAGGAGGCTTGAGGTGGGGCCACCAAGACACGACAACATTTGTATTGCAATTATAACGTAATAGAAATGTGTGAAAAAGATAAAAGTGGAAGGTCCTAGACATGTACCTTCGTAAATGAAGAGCCATATTAGCATCAAATAATGTCCGACTTAGAAAATGCCCTATAGATGTATTTTGTGTGCGACCAAGAATATACCACATGATCATAGGTAAATCTAATATCATGTTTCTACGCATTGATACCTATTAACCACTTTATCACTATGCGCAATATACCAATGAATTAACAAAAACACAATTACATATGATTTACATGGTAGAAAACAAAATTTCCAACAACATTTTTTCTAAATGTCTACAAAGTCAAATCTTTTTATGTAAATCTTCTGAAAACCCCAAAACCTTATACAGATAGATAGAGTAAGGCAAATATTGTAAAAGCATCAAGCTATACCCACCCTTCAATGTTCTTCTCTTCGCAGAAGGTTTTGAAAGCCATACAAGCATTCTTTACTCTGTGTGCACCTATGCTGCAAAATATAACAGAGATTCTGATCAACCAATTAATCGGGATACTACTAACTCCTAAAGGACTTCCATTCAATTACCTAAATTCGAATAGCATAAAAGATAAGTAGGTTAAATCTTTGATCACAATAAATTCACTCAAGATGTATCACTTGTGTACAAAATATCCAAAAAAAAAAAAGTCCAAAAAAGATACAACTTCAAGCATCAATTAAAGTAGTTTAGTCAATGACAAAAACCTAAAAAGGAAAATTGGATACCTGGAACTGCTACCCTTGAACTGATGGATATGGGAATCAACTTGCTTAAAATCTACAACCTGTTGTTGACTACAATTGACCAAAAAAAAAAACTAATGATCCAATATTTCAATTTCAGGTAAACAACAAAATAAAGTAAAAAAAGACATTTATTTCTCACAGAGCTGCTGCCAGATTGTTGATAAGTTTTTCTGAATCTTCAAAGAAAAGTGAAACTACTTCAAAAACAAAGTCTGGGTTGCTCTCATCTTGCAATTTCTGAAGCTGAAGAAACTGATCATCCAAGAATCTCTTTTCAAAAGGAAAAAAGAAAAAAAAGAGTTTTACGAGCAAGCAAAACGAAACTCACATCAGAAAAATCCCCTAATCAGTAAAAAAAAGAAAGAAAGAAAACCACCTCACGGTACAAAGCTGAAATGAAGTCCATAAACTGTTTCTGCAACTTGGCTACTATTTCCATGATGTGGGGTTGTCTTCTCAAAAACTCAAAACTTTATTGCAGATCTACAGATTTCATATACTAATTTTAAATTGCAATAAACAAGCAACTTTAGTAAGTATGTACCAAATCAATGCTCATCGAATTGACTTTTCTTAAAAATTATGGTTAATATATTACGAAAATATAAATTAATGAAATTCCATTTTTGTCCTAATAATAACTACTGTATGAGTTACTTTAATTCCTTTTTCGCTAGAATCAATCAAATTGAAACTAAAATTGGATAATTAACTTTATTTTATTAGAATAAATATATGGAGTTAAAGACAATAACCTATATACAAGTGATTGACCAAAAAAAGAAGAAGTGATTTTTAATTGGGAATATTGTAGCTAATGATATAGATATAATATATTTCGTTTGCCTTTGAATACAATGTATCCCACTGTATTTTTGAACTAATCATTATTACATTTAGTAAATACATAAATTATCGTTATATATGGAAATTTCTCTATAACTTTTGGTCAAATATTAGTGTTGGAAGTAAGTGGCAGATTTTGTAAACTCATGATTGACTGTAAAAATCATAGTCCATTCAAACAATTTTGGAAATTAGTTAGGAATAATATCCTAGCAAATAATACATAGACTATGAATTCAAACTCGTTTCAATGTTAGGCCAATTTTAATATCATATTGTCATGCTATATGTTTCTCTTCACCATAACATAATATAACGTATTGTAACATGCTTATGTTTTTGTACAAGTAGTTGTAAGATTTGCATTAGACTCATTATATCTTTGTAAACTAAAAGGATACTACAATTGTTTTTCAATTTGTATTTGAGATGAAGAAGTATTTTAAATTAAAATAAAATAACAAAAGTTACTATATAATTATAAAAAGTTTCTTACTTAAAAGATGTATATCTATTCTATTAAAAATGGGTCATCTCCGTCTTGATCAAACAAGATTAATAGTATCAATCAGTCAACACCGAAATTCACTAGATAATATATATGATCATAGATCAAATAACTACCGAAATTCTAACCCAGACAGAAAAAATACTCTACCATTTACTGTATACAAATATGCCTGCCTGCCTACCTTTTCTGATTTGCTGCCATTGGGTAATCACCATGGAAAGCAACAGATACCGATTTACACATCACAGAGGAAAGCAGCTTAATACTCCTATTTATTGTCTAATATAATGATAAGATAGCCAGAATCCAAAAGTCACGGGACTTTCGATCATTATCAAATTAATGATGAGCCATGAATATCTATCTAAAAAGACGATTGACTGTTTTGTGGAAATCATACTAATACTACATGTTAAAACCCTTCAAAATTGGACATACTCAGCATAACTGCACATATAGAGAAAATATAGAGACCAAAAAGCCAGGTCCATGGACCAACAAGAAATGCAGAATCTGAAGGAGGACTGGCAGACAGTCACCTTTAACAAGAAGAACAGAACAATGTGACATACCACCAAAAGGAGATACCATAAATCGGAAACAAATATCAACTCTCAGAAAATTGGAGATATAAACGTCAAACTTTTTCATGCTACCATATGTAAGTTATTAGAAACTAAAATCTTAACATATGTAAGCAAACAAACACATATCAATCTACTACTACTGATTCTCCAAAACCTCAGAACAAGACCTTGCACAGCGATGATAACACCAGAATGACATCATTATTTTAAAAAACTCTTCTGATCTGTTATCTCTAATGGCAGTGGGCCAAAAGCCTACCCAGACCCTACTAAACCTATCTTGGCCCTTACTGGAACCTCAGATACCCCTACTCTACATACAATAGAACAAAAAACTGCCTGAAATATTTTAGTATGTAATTCATATATGAACCCTACAATTTTATCTACTAACATAGGGGCTATGTTGCTCAACTCTTCAAAAATGTCTGCAGGTACGTGTCGGATTCTCCAAAAGTAGTGTATTTTTGGATAATCCAACACGGGTGCAATATCAAAAGTGAAGAGTCCACACAACATAGCATAGGGGCCATTCCACTATCAAATCATAAGATAATTGACCCTTCTAATTATATAACGATTAATAATAATAATTTAAATTCTATAAATGCCAACGTGGAAGAGAAAATCACCTCATCCTCTTCTTACCCAGGTAACCTCATTCACCCCAGCCACAAACAAAATATAAACCCTATATTGGTAGGTTAACAATGAATCATAACTAACACAACCTCATATTCCGACACATTCTTTTATTCCATGTGAATGGATTGACCCCCGAAGCAATACCCATTTATGCAACTCAAAAACCAACTCCCCAACCCAAATCCATCCTCTTTAGGTTATACATCGGTATGAACAGCTAAACAAGCACGCATAGTTTCTATTTTACAACAACATGAGGCAATTCATATTATTGGGCGCTATTTCACTGGTACTTTGGCATATAGACCAGTCATGCAGGTCCTGTCCAGTTTGCCATTTGATCCACAAGGATCAGGATCAAATGAATGTGCATTCTCTTTTGGTCAACCAAAGATATACTTTTTATACGGGGCAAGCATATATAGAAAGGAAAGAAGCAAAACTTCAAAGCTGCTATCCTATGTTAGAATCGAATGGGAGGAAAGGGAAGTCAAGTTAGCAGCTAAATCAAAGTAAAGAAGGCTAACAAATTTTCCTTTCTTCACAGCTTTAAGGTCAAATCAAATCCATCACCACAAAAAGTGAATTGAGCAGTTGAGATGTATTTTGCATAAAAAAGAGATGGAAAATAACAAAAATACATGGCGAATAAGTTGAGCCTTTAAGATTACCAAGACTCTAAAGTCTAAACACAGCATCTACTAAGCATATGAACAACTCCAGCTCCATCCATGGACGCACCGCACTCATTTAGTGCTACTAGCTGCACCCTTCTTGTGAGAGTTGGCAAGAAGAGCGGTAGAGGGTATGGTATCAATCATAACTTTGGGGCTGGTAAAGCTGAAATCTGAGGGTTTAACGTCACTGAACTCGGGATTTTGTTGAAGAAAAGTAGTTACTTCAGTAAAGGATCTGAGTTTCTTCCCTGAAGGAGTGAAATAATAAGCATCCATCTTAGAGTAATCTCTCCTCAGGTACAATTCCCTCTTAAACCCAGATGGGGTTTTAGGCAGATTGGGCTTGTCAATAGCCCAAGTTCGAGAAGAATCGTACTCAATATCTGTAGGGTCATCACAAGAAGCATTGGTTTGGTTGTGGCAGTTAAAGGGTTCTTCAGTAAACCTACTTCTGATTTCCTCAAATTCTTCCTGTGTCGCAATCCTCCTCCATTTCAAGCATTTTTCACATTGTGCTGCCCACACGCTCACTGATGGATTCGTTGCGGACCTCGACGACGACGTCTGTCACAAAATAAAGTACCTCTCTAATCAAAACCTAGAATAGCCATCGGAATCATTCTACAAAGCAGAATTTTTTCTACCAAAAAATTCAGGCGACATGACATTCCAGATCTCTATTTTTTTTTACTGCAAAAACTACAAGTAGCCGTATCTTTTTCTAGAAGTAATTTCAAAACAGTAAATCAACAGACAAGTATAAAGATTAATTGTTCATTCGAAGAAAATTTACCTTGGGAGTTTTTGGAGAATCTTTCGCCATTTCTGAGAGCAATCAATCGACGAGCAACTGACTGTGTAACTATCCAAAATGGACACCTGCTTTGGTTTTACATAGCATCTGTCGCCCAGACGTATGAAATTTACAGAGTAGGGTCCTTACTAATTTAGGATTTTCTAATTTAATCCCTTTTTTCCAATCATGCGCTTTGCAAATGATTATTATTGCACTAAATATAGTTGTTCTTGGTCCTTACTAATTTAGGATTCTCTAATTTAATCCCTTTTTTTTAATCAATCTTCATACATAGCTTTGCAAATGATTATTATATAGCTGTTGTTTTGGGCTTACTATAAGTGTCTTGAAATTATTTAATCGAATGTGATTGTTTTGTCAACAATGAATTTCGCCCTATTTTTTAAAATTTTATAGCCCTCTTCGCTATAGTAACTATAATATTGATTTTGCACCTATTTTATATTTAACGTTTTGAAATTTTCTCACGTTTTTTTCTCTCTCGAATATTTGCCTCGTTATTATTCTTAATATTCATGCATTGTATAGGACTATAAGTTATATTATAAGTGGTGCACTGAACATCAACTTGATCGTTACATACATACAAATTATAATGATTGAGAATTCATGTAACCATAAAAAAATTTGAAATTGATGGTTTTAACAACGTCCATTATCAAATTTTGTTATCACTGGACGGATGCATTTTTGTGAATCTTGAAAATGACACAGTACTAGCTCTCTCTATCGTGTATCAATGGTTCTTCTTCTTTAAAGTGACGATGAAAAATGATATTAGGAGTTGAATTAATGGGTTAGATTGGTAGGATAAAAACTTAAATGGATAGAAGAATTAAATTAAGAGCAATTTTTATTGGAAAAAAAAAAATACATGTAGGTGCCACAGTGAGAACTTGAAGCTTAACTATTTAACGATAAGTATGTATCTAAAATTGGAGCCAAATATAAAAAAAAAAAAAAAACTACAACTAAAGCTAAAAAGAATATATATATATATATAAACTTTTTTGTGAGAGTGTAAGAAGTAACCATAAATATAACCTTTTTTCGAATTGGATGATAGACTTTACTGAACATACGCCACTTACAATATAACCTTTAGAGCTGAACTCCAAGCCATGCGAAAGGGCATGACACTACCAATAGAGCACAACCTTAGCCTTATAGAAATAAATTTTGGCTCATCTGAAGCTATTAAAATGCTAACCAATAATAACCTGCTCTATGATGATCTTATTGTTGAATGCAGGTTCTTGATGGCAAAGTTAGAAATCATAAAAACGGAGCATGAGTTTCGTTAATAAAATGAAGTGACAAATAGGCTTTCAAAGGAAGAAGTGAAGAATGAAGTTTTTGACCAACCCAACATTTTGACTACAATAAGAAAGTAAATGCGAATGTACTAGGAACTAACTTTACTAGGGTTAGTAATGAACCTTTTTGTATTATCCAGGATCGAACTGTGACACAAATTAGTACTCCCTCTGTCCCATTTTATGTGGCAACATTTCCTTTTTGGTCAGTCCCAAAAAGAATGTCACATTTCCTTATATGACAAGTTTATAAAAGTACAATTCCTCTTTTATTCTTGTTGGTCCCACTTAATCTTAAAATAATACTCCAATACATTTATGAGGAGAGAGAAAAAAAGTCTACTTTTTAAAGGGCAATTTGGTAAACATTTCAAAGTCTTCATTTATTTCTTAAACTCCGTGCCCGGTCAAATGTTGCCACATAAAATGGGACGGAGGGAGTAATAATTACCTATCATTGTCCGCGGGCGGAGAACCCATTAATCTTTAATATTATAAGTAACCTTTTGATTGAAAAAGTAAATATAACCCTTTTTCCACTTAAAAAAACACTCCAACTAAAACCTAAATGGGGACATTTCAGTAAAATCAGTTATCGAATCTTTTATAAACTAAAATGTAAAAAGCTCCAGTTCACCGTTCATCCCTAGTGGATCTTTCTGGACGTTTTCTCGAAACGACGGTACGGTGATGAAAAGTGGAGTTTCCAGTTTTCAGACTGATGGCGCGATTATGATCCGCCATGGCGTCGTCATACTAGTTTCTCTTTTGTGGTTCGCCACAGCCGAAGCTTCTCCTTGCTCAATTAATGGCAAGTCTTCTCATCATTTCTTCTGCTCAATGCACTGATATTCTGTTCTCACTTATTTAAAATCATGCTTCTGCCTTCAAGTTAGGGAAAATTTCCTATTGGAGGAAATTCTGGGGAGCTTAGAAGCTGATTTGATTTAGTTGTGGCCCTTTTAATTCTAGAAGAAACAAGTTATTGGTTTCTTTGACTGAAATTCCAATGATTGATTGATAATATGCTGAATTATTTTGAACTGTAAAGAAATTAATTAACGTTTTCATTTGGTTGTTATTATGAGCAAAATTTTCTATCCTGGTTTAGAGTATAGAAGCTGTGATTTTCCTCATTTTGCAGGACTACCACTCGTGAAGAATACTAGCGAGCTTCCACAACACAACTACGGGAGGTCAGGTTTATCTCACACTACAATTGCAGGTTCAGTCTTTCACGGCATGAAAGAGGTGCTATTCTGCTTGCAGTTTCTTAATTTTGACCTGAGTAGAATGTAGATAGAAAGGATTTATATAGCCAGTTCTATCTAATTTGAGATTGAAATGAAGTTGATTGATAGTTAATATTGACTATTTGGTTTTTGACTGTTGCAATTTACTTTGGTTTCATCACACTATTGTTTCATGAATAGATAGAGGTGTGGCTTCAAACATTTGCCCCTGGATCTCGCACACCAATCCACAGGCACTCATGTGAACAAGTTTTTGTCGTCTTGAAGGGTCAAGGCACTCTCTATCTTGCTCCTAGTTCGCATTCAAAGTACCCAGGAAACCCACAGGAGTTTCATATATTCCCTAATAGCACTTTTCATATCCCTGTTAATGATGTTCACCAGGTATCAATCTGCCTTGAACTCTTTTTTCTCTATCATACTTGTGCTTAAAATTATTCCTGCAAGATGTAAATAGAGTTCAATAACTTCATAAAGAACACTTTGAGCTGATACATTCTTAATGTTGCATCTAGTTTTGTAGATAAAAACACTTACAGGGGTTTCTAAATTTTACTTCTTGAATCATAATCAATCAGTTGACAAAGTAATTGTTGAAAGGATTTAAGATTTAAGAATTAAGTCGGTCAATATTTTACTAGGTTTCTGTTTGTGGTGGATTAAGACACAATTGTTAATATAGCGTGTTTAAAGACCTATACCAGTGCTGCTTTTGCAGTCACAAAACCTCAACTGAGCTCATAGGTTAATCATATTACAACTTTTTAAATTAGGCTTCTTCTCTATGCACGTGTGACCGGAAGTATGCTTTTATTTTTGTAATTACAGGTATGGAACACTGGTAAACATGAAGATCTACAAGTTTTAGTTGTTATATCTCGTCCTCCAGTGAAAGTGTAAGTAACATGTGTTGAACAATAAACTTCCAGTCCACCATTGCACAGATTATCATGTACCATCAGTTTGTCTATGCTTAATATTTTTTGTTAACCTTGTTACTTTTATATTTTTGTTTCTATACTTTCCCCATGATGAAAGACTCCGTATCTCCTGATAAGGATCAGTACTTGGACAGTTGGACTTCATAAGAGTTGAATTGGGAGTTGTTCTGATGCAGTTACACCCTTTTGTGTTTCCTCTATGATTTACCATAAGTTTTTAAACTTTGATGTTTGTTCTTGTCAACATGTATCCCATTGTGTAACCCGTCTTCCAGGAAAACAATAAACAAGAATAGTTCACCATGGACCAAAACAACTACTAACTAATTTGGCCATTTGAAAGACTTGAGATCAGCCTGCCTTGTGCATTGGAAGCAGCTTGTGTTTCTAAGTTCATGATGGTACTAGCTGCGTAAAGGGGCGCAAGAGATTTCTGAAAATACAAACATGCCTAGGAATGTTGTTATTCATCTTTCCTTGTGTGGTTGGCCTGTCATGATTGACTGATAAGTTTTCTACAATCCCACATTGTGCATGCACGCTCTAGTTGTTACTTAACCGAGCTTTGCTTTCTCGCACTTGTTTTCAGGTTTATGTACGATGACTGGTCGATGCCACACACAGCTTCCAAATTGAAGTTCCCGTATTACTGGGATGAGAAATATTATCAGACATCAATGTGGAAAGACGAGCTTTAGTCAGAAAAGTAGGCTATGCAGTTACCTACATTTAGCTAGTGTTTGATATGTTTCTGTATTATACTGGGGTCTAGCTTATTTGGCGAACGAGTCAATGATTGACTAATACAAGAGCAATGTAACTGGTTTCGGGTGGAACTTATGAGATGCTTTTACAGGTCTTACAGTGTATCCAGTCACCACATTAGTTGTACTCCCTAGCTACTAATACATGATTTCTTTAATGGAGAAACAGTAGTTTGTGCGGTTTCTGTGTTGCTGTTATTGCATTTCGACTCTGACGGGGAGCTTATTCTTGTTGTGAGTGTAATGAAGATTAGTGCAACGTACTCCATCATCCTCTGTATATCAGATTATCTGAATAAAAATATAAATAGGTCATCAAATAATGTTTTCTTTTGTTCTGATTATTGCAATTGTGTAAATACAAACGTACTAATTTAACATTTTCGTCAATGATTATCGCATTGGGGTTGTTTGGATGAAATGGAGGCTCGCCTCTGGAGTATTGTGTGATAAGAAAATTCCACCAAAACTTAAAGGTAAGTTCTACAGAGTGGTAGTTAGACCGGCCTTGTTGTATGGAGCGAAGTGTTGGCCAGTCAAGAGCGCACATGTCCAAAAAATGCATGTTGCGGAGATGAGGATGTTGAGATGGATGTGTGGGCACACTAGGAGCGACAAGATTAGGAATGAGGTTATCCGGGAGAAGGTGGGAGTGGCCTCTGTGGTGGACAAGCTGAGGGAAGCAAGATTGAGATGGTTTGGACATGTGAAGAGACGGAGCGCAGACGCCCCAGTGAGGAGGTGCGAGGAAATGGTGGTAGAGGGTACGCGGAGGGGTAGAGGTAGGCCCAAGAAGTATTGGGAAGAGGTGATTAGACAAGACTTGGCTAGGCTTCACATTACCGAGGACATGACTCTAGATAGGAAGGAGTGGAGGTCGCGTATTAAGGTGGATGGTTAGTAGGGTTGGCGTGTTGCCGTCCCTCGCGAGGGTATGGGTTGTTAGCGTTTGGAGTAGTCCTAGCCGTTTTGCTGTTTACTGCGTTTCACTCCTCACATTACTTTCTTGTTGTTATTGTATCATTTGTTGATTATACACTATCTTTTGGATTGGTTGTTATGTTTTATTTATAGCTCTCCTGTAACTTAGATTTGATGTTCTTGAGCTGAGGGTCTCCCGGAAACAGCCTCTCTACCTCCACGAGGTAGTAGTAAGGTCTGCGTACACTCTACCCTCCCCAGACCCCACCTAGTGGGATTTCACTGGGTATAGTGGGATTTCACTGGGTACTCCCCAGACCCCACCTAGTGGAATTTCACTGGGTATGTTGTTGTTGTCCATTATCAGTACTCTCCTAGATTTTAAAGTAGCCATCGACAGAGTTAGTTCAGTTAACAAATTTTGCTCAGATTAATAAACAGATAGCTCCAAGGTAAGATACGGAACTTGAAAGAACTGAAACCCAATATCCCTCATCATTCACTAAAAATGTCCTTTTTTGTATCCAGGAGGAATTTCAAGGTATGCAGGCCTGCAATTTCACTGGAGATGGAAAAGTGAATGAAAATAATAATAATAATTGGTACTTGAGAAGAGAAAGAGGATATAATCACATTAAAATCAACCTCTACTGTCCTTGAAGAGATTGATAGAAAAAGGAAAAACTCAATGGAAAATTCAGCAGATAATACACTCAGCTGACTAAGCTCAAAATATCTAAAGCCTCTCATGGTTAGCATAAGTAAAAGGTATATCAACTAACACCTAAGTAAAGATGGAAAATCTTTGAAGGGAATAAAAAAACGCACAAGATATATCCATACTCAACAACTGAGCTCAATATCCATACTCAACAACTGAGCTCATCGTGGAGAGAAGAAGCAACGCACAAGGGATGTTGGATGCAGCACTAATGGTGTTTTAGGGACTGTCTCTGATCATACTCGGTCTAAACTGCTGTACTTGCTTCTGAACTGCTCGCTGATTTAGGCGACCCACTAGGGGAAGGTAGCTCAAGAAACAGCCTTTTCTGGGCACGTGGTGGAATATGTTTTGCAGGTTTTCTTGACAATGGAAGAAAGACACCAGTACCACCAGTTGGAATCCTTCGAGGGTTTAGAACCATCGGACGCACAGGAGCTAGCATAACTTCTGGAGCTCGAAGGAAACCCCATTTAGGCATCACATCCATTATCTTATAACCATTAGCTGCTCCATTTGCAGTTGAATAGTGTGTTGGGACACCAGGTTGCCATAAGGTCATTGCTTTAGTCAGAGGAGGGATTTGTTGATCTGAGACGAAGTTATTCATCTCTGTTCTTACTTTGAAGAATGTAATAGCAACTCTTTTGCTAGCTGATGAGCACAGAGCATGTCTAGCCATATCCGCGCTGTTTCCTCTCATGACTAAAAGAGACCTGCCAAATATAGGACGAAATGAAGAATGTCACCATAAGAAAAATCGCCGTTTGATAAAGAGATTTTTAACAGACTGAAATAACACTAGCATGGCCTTTCTTTCATCAGGGAATGGAGGAATTGTAATCTCCCATGTTAATGAGAAAGACTTACTACAGGAGGAAAATCGGAATTTGTGAATACACATTACCCTTGTTTAAGAGAAAGCATGAATGATCCTTTGTAGTTCCCATCACTGTCACTCACAAGAGCTCTACCAAATGCCATCATTGATTCAGAGAGGAGAAGGGTAGACACCGGCTGGTCCAAATGTGGTGGTTTCATGAAAGGCTGTGAATACTCCCCCTACAAAAGCCAGCAAGAAAAAACCATATAGGCTCCACTTTTTACCAATCAAAATGTACAGAGGCCAATATGAATCTGGCATTAATAAATATGAACCTCATCAAAGTAGTTGATGACACAGCTGTTAGGTCTTCTACTTTCTGATATTAGATTCCACTGAATCAGGTGGTCTATGACACCTTGTAGAAGAGCTGGAATGGGTTCAATGTTACCTGAAGGTTGATTTCTCCCAATTAAGCTTTACGGAATGTGTTAAAGGTAATAATAATATAGAAGTATTCAGAATTTTTTATGAATCCAATTGTTGCAACAAACATAGATATGCATTAAGGCACAGCTTTCCCTTACTCTTTTGACACATGGCCTCCTCTTTTATATGTCCGAAAATTGGGGTCCCAAGCTGAATCATCTCTCTTTTGTTGCCCTTCACTTGCTGGTTGAATAAAATAAAAGTTTCACCTAAAAAGGAAGTCACAAGCAATTCAGGGTGGAAATCAAAGATAAAGAGGTGATTTTGAAGAACAATGATAAACAATTAATGTAGTAAAGAGCTTCTTTCACTTCCACTTAAGAAGTATAGTGTCTTAAATGAGAGCAGTGCACAACTTGTCTAGAAAAACTACCTAATAGAACATTGAGTCGAGCTTTTGGTGATTGTATAGTTCACAATATAAGGAGAAGAGAGGTAATCAGCGTAAACCTCAAGCACCAAGAGTAAAACAACAGTTTCCTGAATATTACATGTGTACAAAATTTTCACTCAGAAGAGAGAATTCATGGAAAAGCCTATATAGTAAGCTAAGGCTGCTATAATGAGTCACAAAGCAAATCAATTCCCAAACCTGCTCGAGCAAAACTTCGCCTCAAAAAGGAAACAACACTAACTATAAAAGTGCCACGAATCACAGGATCCACCTGACAGATCACCATTCTGGCCAGCAACACGAAGTTCGTTCACTAAATCATTTAGTTTAGAGATTTCATTTGGAGTAAATATGTCTTCGAATAACTTCAGACCTCGCACTACGTTCACCTGACAAGTCACAGATTATGGAAGCTTAAGATCTTCACAACATGGATCAACATTGGATTTAAAATTGAATGTCATCCTTCACAGAAAACATGCAAATTGCAATTGAGGACTCACCATATGCCCTTTGACTAGCTCTTTCGACACAAACCCCTTTGTCATCTTGATGTGGGCATGCCTTGCCTCACAGTTCTCATGGTTTGAGCAGAATTCAACACTTCCTACTAACGGTTGTATTAAGGGTCCTGTAAATTAGCCATCATTCCAAGAGGACAAAAGAGTTCAACAAAATGAGAATTTTAATCAATCAGTCAACTTTGTTTGGCCC
The DNA here is from genome assembly GCF_019186545.1 of Solanum stenotomum. Taxonomy (NCBI): domain Eukaryota; kingdom Viridiplantae; phylum Streptophyta; class Magnoliopsida; order Solanales; family Solanaceae; genus Solanum; species Solanum stenotomum. Next base: position 272,484 of record NC_064289.1, read on the forward strand.
ATCAGTATTATACTAGACAGATTTTTAGGTGACGATCAACTTATCGTACCCCTTTTTCTTTAACCAACATTTATAATCAATCCTATTTTATTTCGTGAAGCACAGATTATAACGGAGTTAGATGTGACTCTAATACTAGTATAAGTAAGTTTCTCATAACTCATAGGTAAAACTGGGAAAATTGTTGATTTTCTTAAACTGGACTGGTGTGAAAACAGAATTTAAAAAATTCAACACCCGAGCAATTAAATATCACCATCCGGAATTTTAGTAGCTTAGTTGATTGCCTGAAGTTTCAATATGTTGGCTAGGGCTTGATTCTACACATTGTAATCCCCTTTCCCATTTTGAAAAACATCACCATCGGATGTGAAACAAAAAAATTCGTTACTGCAATTTCCATATTTTGAGGCGCAAAATTTTGAAAGAAACTGTAAACTTGTAATGATGAATTAAATGTTAATTAAGCCAAAACTCTTTCATTGAAACATGAGATTCTGTACGGAATGTATGCTCTTTTTTGGTGAATATTAACTAGTCCTAGTATATAATTTAATGCTACTTACCTGCACTTTCAGGAGAATCATCTCCATCCACTATTTCGTTTCGTCCATTTTCGGAGCTCGTGATTGCCTGTGTATCGCACTGTTTGGAGATTGCAAACTCCTCTCTCTCCTTGACCTTTCTCTCAGCGACTTTCCGTAGATCGAGTGTAACCTCGGCAATGGAACAGTACTTTTGCATCTGTAGAATTGGGATCCAATTAAGCCTCCGGCGGTGGATTGCTGCAAACACCGATTCATGCTCCGCTCTCCCGCCTTCAAGCTGAGTTATATGGTTGCAAAGCGCATCTATAATCGCATTTGCAGCAGCAAACTCTCCCCTGAACCACGCTAATATTGCGTCCTTAGCAAATGTCTCCGATACCATGGTCGGAGTGGAGGCCGCCGGCGTAACCTTAGAATCTAACGGTACTACATGGTGGTGTCCAACAACGGCGGCAGCTGGCGGCATATCGAAACAATGAATGAATAAACTTAGTCAAAATCCCAAACTAATTAAAGTCTCCGTAATAATCTCTTCTCTCTCAAAATATAATTTGCAAAAGCTTTTAGCTAGTCGTTGGATTATTTAGTTTGAATGTTTCGAATTGGTGCGGTGGAATCGGAGAAATTGTTACGTGTCGGCCGATATTCCCGGCGAGTATTTTCCGGTTTATCAAAAGAAGCAAAATGTACCAAAAAAACAGAATGATGATGAGAGTGGGCTTTGTTGGGGAGGTTTTTGAGTATTTAAAGGACGTTAATGGTGACTTTTACACTCCGTACATCATAGCATGCGCCAAGGTGTCACTATGTCAAAAACCAATTTTTATGTTTATTCATTAAAAAATAAAATTGCAAACCTATATTACTTAATTATTTAACATAGACCTATTTATTGATTAAAATAGCATGTTTTTAATTTCAAAAAAGGAGATGAACGGAAAGAAAATAATTCAGATGAAATTTAATTTCAAAAAACAAGCATAAAGTAATAAATAAATAAATTACATTTACAAGCAATAAATCAAAATAATTCGAAGAAGAGGATGTCAAATATAATTTAATGGTCCAACAAAATAGAGAAGAGATTGAGGTAAATTGTACAAATTGATTTGTATATTATGTTGAAGTTCTTCTTCTTATTTCTATATAACATTACAGATTTTGAGATTAATAGCCAATATTTTTTCGAGATATACATTTTATCTATACAATAGATTCATATGTCAATTAATTTGTTTTGTTTATACAATTTGTTGAGATATTTGGTTTGTTTAAGTTATGGAAAAAATTATATTTGTACAAGTTTCGAAATTATATATGGTTATCATGTTTGTATATTCGATAAATATCGACAAAGTATACGTTCAAGCTATTATTTTGTATAATTTTAGGATCATTGAGGTATTTGTATATTTTTTGTAATTTTTGTTTCTATCAATACATTTCACATTATGTTGTATACGATTTTATGGATTTAGCATAGCAATGTTTATTGCGGTACCTTACTTTTTTAGACCTTATTTGTATATTTTCAGCAATATTAATTAATTATATACAATTATTTTTTTGTGTTTGTATATTATCAAAAAGTATAGTTCTGACTATTTATTTGTATATTTCCAACATTAGTATACATTTACTTATTTATATATTTCAATCAATTGTGTTTATATACATAGTCATTTTTTGACATGTTTATTTAGGAAGTTAAATTTATCTTTCTTTATTCGGTAGAAGTCATATTTGGTAAGAAATTCTAATCAGCTACAATAACTATGATTTGTGAGGTTATTTTTCTTTTTAATAACCTAAATTACTACTTCATTAATTAAGTTAAAAGTCTAATTTGTATAAAATTCACTAAGATATACAATAGCTACAAAAACTATAACTAAGCTACGTAATTAGATAAATTATAGCTAAAAAGACTAATTATGTTTCAACTCTCAGCTATTTATGAAATCTCTCCGCAATATCTTCATTTTCTTTCACTAACATTTTCCATTTTTACTATTCGGCAGCCCTTTTTTTTTTAAAAAAAAATAATGATGTGAAAAGACAAAAGGCAAGGCTGGCTGGCTGGCCGCATCGTTTTACGACGGAAAAAAGGTGATTATTTTACATTTTAAAAAAAAACATAAGAAATGTCATTATGAAGAAATTAAAAAGTTAAAATTATATATATATTGCACGTGAAGCATCTGTTTAATTGAAAAGCTAATGCCTGCCCCAGCGTGGGTCAAACATAATTAACAAAATCTTGTTCATATTCTAAACAAAATTAGTGTAAATTTGGAACGATCTAATTCGTCTGCTTAAATTTTTTTTCATATTAATTAAAGCAAATAATAATACTATACTTGGCTCGTGATGATCACTAGAATTCTAAATAATTTACTATGTAGATATCTTCCGCATGTAACTTGTAAGTAAAATTTACATAAAATAACGAACATTTTTAAAATCAAGGAACAATCCTACAATTTTCCTGTTTAATTTTAAAAATAAAAGATTTTTCATGTATATATTTCAATATCCACTTTTATAGTCATGTCATTTCCATTGTGGTACCACTGTTGGAATAAAATAGATGGTAAAAAGAGCAAAAGAGGAAAAAAGAATGTTGCTATAAAAGTACGAGATTGTCATTTTAGTTCATTAAAGGAAATAATAAATTTTGATAGAGGTAAGATGAATCAAGCGAGTGACATTTAATAAAAAAAAACAACTAGTTACTGAGGTGTTTGAGTCAATTTGTGCACACCTTTTTTTAAAAATAAAAATAAAAAATTAATAGAACTTGTGCACACCTTGATTAATAATTTATATGTTATGTGCTGATTTTTAAATTGTAAACTTGAATGATATCGTGTAATAATACTACATCATATCAAGGGTGTTATTCAAGAGTTAAGCTAAGATGCAACAATTTGAATGATAATGGCTTAAGTTCGAGTACAATATTCTCTCGATCTTTGCTATCTAGTTGGATTTGGACTTGCAACATTTTCTTTCCAAGTGTTAAAAATGAAAACGACACGTCAATAGTATTCGATTGTGAGTATAAACATTTTTAAAAAGTAGATTTTTCACTTTGAATGATTGGATTCTTTATTCTTCAAAGCATAAATCAAAGTTTGTGAATGGTAAAGGTTAATGAAGACAACTAACGTCAGGTATTTAATTACATTTTTAAATTAAATGAGTAGGAGGGCGTATCTTTTATGATATCCATTTGTATGATTAAATAATTCTACCATGTCTTTTAGAGGATCTTCGTGTCCCCTTAATTACAAATGTGAATTATGTTTATACATGTTCTTATGTTGAACACTGCATGCCAACTAGTTTTAGCTGTATCTATTTCTATTTCACACTATGTTTTGATAAATAAAGACAAAAGTATATATATATATCTTCCTTTTTTAGTTAGGAGTAATTGACAAATAGGAAAAAATTAAAAATTAAGAATCAGAAGCAGAATAATAGATGAAAGAGGAAAATGACAAGAGCATAAATAATTAGTGACCAAATAATCATCGTATCCCTCGGAAATTCCCACCTTTAGTCCCTCCAAAGGACACTATTCAAATAAAATAAAATAAAATAAAGGACATGCACTATGGCTATGTGTAATCAGAAGGTAATTAAGTGATAGAATAATTGGTAATTATAATAATTTGTAAACTCTTACAATTAAAAGTGTACATTTCAATTAATTAAAACTTAAAATATATTCACTAAGAGATTACAATTTAAATTTATCAACAATGAAAAGGCTAAAGAATAGAGTATTATTATTCCAAAATAATGTTTTTGTTGGTAAACGTCATGGAGGAATCATAAGTATATATACTTGGCTTTTGGAAATCAATAAATGATTAGCTAGTTACAAAATCGAAAATGCCTAACTTTTCCATCATAGAAATGGAACATTAATAAAATAAAAAAGGACATAGACCCCTAATGTCGACGAAGGATGATTAATTGGATATGGCTCTAATTATATAAAACAAAATACTCATATTAAAGCGTTAATGACCGATGTTTCCCTAGTTATGTTTATTTTTAATGTGATGGACAATTTTAATTTTATTATACTAGTAATTTGTATGGTCTGCAATTAATGTAACGACAAATTAAAGGTGTTGACATTTTTGAGAAAGTAAAAATAAATGTGAGTCCTAATTGGCTCCTTGCATGACTCTATAGTTGCCTCATATACTTCAACGCATACGAGAAGCCACATAACCAGTTGACTTGGGATTCTTTTTCTTTCAAAATTTCCCTTTTTAATTTTAATAAGTTGTTGAAATAAATAACAAAAATAATGAGCTATTTGAACTTTTCTTCATTAAAAAATTGCTTTATGGAGTTACAGATTCAGATGGAGAATAGATTGTTCCCTGTGCTAGTTAATGCTAGAATAATGTTTAATTAATATATTTTCCAAGTTTCTACCAAATAATAACGATAGAGGAGATCTCTTAATTAATTGTTTTTGTTTTTATGGTAGAACAATGTTTAATTAATTTGTGCTATTTCTTCAAGTAAAGTTCAGTGGGAATATTATAAAATGAATGAAGATTGGGTGATTTCTTAGGCACTTCTCTATGATTTGATCTAAAATAGAATCTGAATAGTACTATATAATAAAAGTTGGGAACTTCCCAAAACTCAAAATGTCAAACATAGTCGTCTTCATGAAAGCAAAGGCGCATAGCCCATAGGGCCCGGGGGATTCTTTACCATCTTACTTGCTACATTCTTTCATGGGAAAATTGTATATATTAGCAAACTATTAATTCAAATTAAATAATATAAATATAGTTTGATTTAATTGTACCCCATAGCAAACTATTGTTATTTCGCCTCTCTCCTGGTGAATCTCGCTCGCCACTCTCGTTCTCTCCCTCGCCTCTCTCGCTTTTTATACAAACACAAATGTATAAAATGCATTTGTGTTTGTATAAAGCGAGAGAAAATTGTATATATACATATATTTTCGTTCCCCTCTCCCAGATCTCGCTCGCCACTCTCCCAGATCTCGCTCGCTCACTCGCCTCTCTCACTTTATACAAACACAAATGTATACATTGTGTTTGTGCTTGTATAAAGCAAGAGAAAATTGTATATACAAATACAAATGCATATATTTTTGTCCTATACACTTATGATTATACAAATACGATCTTCCCCTGCCCAGTTTTCTTTTGTCTTTCTCTCTTTCTTGCTCTATACAAACACAGATTATACAATTGATCTTTTGTATATGTATACCAAAGCAGATTATACAACTGCTTTCTTTTGTACATGTATAGCGAACAACTGCTTTCTTTTGTATATGTATAGCGAAATATACATATTTATGTTTGCTATGGAGCGCAATTATGCAAACTATATCTATAATATACAAATATGATTTTTGTGTTTGCTATATGTGAAAGTTGATCTTCTTTCATTATGATCGTGATTTAGTTTGAGCTCTAAAAATGAAACGTTTTCAAACACAAATTTTGATTAATTCAATTTCAAAGCACCAAATAGGTAAATAATAAATAAAAAAATTCATTCATCAAGTTATTGTGTGTATATATATATATATATATACACGCCAGTTCTATTAAAATTTATACCCCTCATTTCATTCTTTATCTTCTACCTAAGTGTTATACCCCATTTTAACCAAGGTCAAATTAGTGTACAACATATTGGTGATTTCCAAATTAATTAACTTAAGAAGTCGCCACCTAATTATTTTAAGGTAAATTAGGATACCTAAATTATTAAGTAAGTAATACTAAAATTGACTTCAATTAAGGTCTACTAACTTATGTGATTCTAGGTAAGAGTTCTAATTTATCCTAAAGGGAAGGGGTAAGGCATCCTTTAAGATTAGTTTTAAAACTATTAACCGGCCAAACTTAGGTTTATAACAAAAGATTATCTATTTCAAATTTAAGTGATTTTTAAGGGTGTAAAAAATAAATTACATTTTGATAAAAATGATAAGAAAAGCATTTTAGAATAATACGTGACAAATGCATATGTGCGTTGTATATAAAATTAGTATATGCTTATGAGATGAAGTATTATGATTAAAATGTGGTATGAGAATGTACAAGAATGTTGCATATAAAAATGAAGGACTAGTAGAAAATAAAGAAAGCATGTTTGGATTAAAATAAATAAACACCTTATTTGCTTGAGAAGGAAAAAGGTTATTAAGGGGGTATGAATGCACTCTCAAGTTCTTGAAAAGTTGTATTTTTACCATGAAAATATGCACTCCAAAGTTCACAAAAGACTATGTTTAAGTCTCAACAGATGCTGCATTTTTCAAATAAATTTAAACCATAAAAAATGATAAAAGGGGGTGCATTTGAGGGCTAAAAAAAAATCTGCATATAAAACTATTAAAACGATATTTTAATTCTCAAAAAATCTGCATTTTTTAAGGGTTCAAAATATGTACATTTGGACTTTGAATATGATTTTTTTACACTTTTGGAAAGCTATATATTTTCACCAAAAATCTGTAATTTTTGCCATTGAAAAAGTTGTCTTTCTTTGCACACATAAAAAAAAATCTGCACTTTTGAACTTGCTGAAAATTACATTTTTTATGCTAAACAAAACCGTATTTTAACTTTACTCTTTAGAATAGATTAAAAATAAGAAACAAAGATAAAAACGATTGATTAGTAGTCACCTATGCATTATCTACTCAAGATAGGAAACTATATATCACAAACTACCCTTTTCTAAGGTTCGAGTATTCTAGGCCTAATTCTTTATCGATGAAATCATAAGAAATTAAAATAAGAATATAATAAAAACAGATAGGTATGGCAAACTTCATAACATAATTAATGGCAAACAAAATAAAGGAATAAGAGATAGAAGTAAGATATAGAAGCATCTCCTCCACTCTCGCTTTATTTTTTTAGATGGGAGAGAGTGGAAGAAACGGCTAAGACTCCAGAAGCTCTTTGTTATCACTTCCACTTCAACTCAGAAGTAATATAAAGGAACAAGAGCAGTTGATGAATGACAAACGAAGAGAAAGATGCCATCTTCGGGTATAGCGATGATGAGGTTGAGTCTCAAAACGACACTTTATGCTCCATTGTCATGAAAAAAAATATATATAGGGAATTAGAAGAACATATTTAGCAAGTAAAAATATAGGAAAGACAAAAATAAATTCCTCAGCATAACATATTAGAGATGTAACTAGTTGCAAAGAGAAAACATACATGAAAACTTGATACAATTAACAAATTAAAACTTAGAGAGGGCAAAAGGAATCACTGTATAACTCTTTCTTTGGGAAGTTGATCTAAACTAACTCATAGTCTCTAAAATAATGTTTGAAGGTATATGCCATGATTTTAGCTTAGACAAACGATATATTCACATGGATACAAACGATGGACCTTCCATTCAGATAGAACATATATTTGGAATAGTTGAACATATTACACATTTGATCTTAGATATGAATATAATAGCTAGGTTAATAGAAAGAACACTTGAAACATAGCTGAATATTCAACCTTTAAAAAAGGGTTTATGACTACTTAGTTACTAGGTTTTAAAATGCAAAGATGAAAAATACAGACAACATATAATGCAAGATTGGACTGAAACAATACTTAATATGCCAAAATATAAAAATTTAATTATTGGTAGTACTCGGTCTAGTATGTTTTTTTTTTGCTTAAATCTATTTGAACAGAATGCATAATTTTGCCAAATGAAACAGATTTTTAAAATCATTATACACCATTCTTAAATCCTATGCACAAATAGATTTTAACACTTGTTCCTATATACAAAGTTTGAACATTATTATTAACTGAGGTCAAGCTATATACCTATTTACAATGCCAAAAATATAAAACTAACTTAAATGGAACTAACAGCAAGCTCACAACATGTTAAAACATAAATTCATCCATATCTTGTGAAAAAAAGGATAAAGCTCACTGACCTATTTCGGGGCAGCGAACTGGACGTGTTTGAACTCGGATCTACTCGCTATCTCGAAAGGTCTTAAATGGTGGAAGTAAAGAAGCAGACAACAACTTAACACCAAAGGCGAAAATGGAGAGACACAAACAGAGGTGAAATGGTTGAATACTTTTAAGAGATAAGAGGCGGCTAAAAAAAAAAACTCTCCCCAAAAACCCCTATTCCAAACATTGATATTTATAGAGACTTTCTAGGGTTGAAATCTTGAGCGGGAAATGTATTTGAACTTGGTCAAAACAAAAGTTCAAATTTAAACGTTGCAAATCAGAGTTCTTCACGTGATTTGAATCAGAGAAAACAAGATAGACTATACTTGAAACGGGAAATCTTTTACTGCCCTTCGGACATTGATATCCTTGAAGCACCAAACGGGAAAAAATAGATGGAGACACGTCTGATAAAGCAATCTTTGCACGGAAATGGTGCAACCAACGTCTGGCAATGGCAAAAGAAACCAAATGCTTGCTGGAAGAGGAAACAGTGACTAGCTGTGCAGCAACACAAGACAAACCCTAGCTTTTAATGGTATTATGTTTATTTGGGAGGAGGAATTTGGGCTACTGAAAATGGGGGCGAAAATGGGCCATTGAAAGGCTGGGTTTCAGACCAAATTTTAAAAGAATAATGGGCTGTGTGAATATACTGGGCTTTTCCTTTCTTTTCCTAAACTATTTTGGCCCTCTAACTTAACAATCACTACTATATATATATATATATATATATGTATTTTGATGAAAATTAATAATTTATAAAATAAAAATATCACTATTACGATTCTATGCTAATATAAGATAGATACAAAAGTAGGGATTTATAGTTAATTAAATATGTATAAAACTTGAAATAAAGTGACAACAAATTCAATATTTAAGAAAAGAGGTATAAAAAACGATAATGATAATTTCGATAATAAGCATATAGTTTAAATGATAATAATAATAACATAGCCATAAAAGTCATAGTAGTGAAAAATAGTTGTGAAAAGGTTATTTTGATGCGTTATAATTTAGAAGCTTAGAAATAATAAATGGAAAGAAAGGAGGGTCAAAATTGGGTGTCAACACTAAGTATTATGGGAAAATTACATGGAAAGACCATCCTTAAGACTTAACTACATAAATAATAGTATTTTTTTAGTATAACAAATATGAATGTTTTTTTTACATATATAGCAGTTTAAAGATAATAATAATAATAATAATTATTAATATATATAGATGTATTAATTATTAAATCAAAAAGTTAACGGTTGATTCCCACTATTGGGTAGTTATCAAATTTTGTACGGTTGGTTTCCACTATTGGGTATCAAATTTTGCATTTCTTCTGATATAAGCTTACGTTATTGTTTTTTCACATAGTTCAGGTAGGAATTTTATACAATGTTGCTGAGTTTCATTCGATTATTTTTGTACGTTGTTCCGGTAAGCTTCATATTTGGTAGTAATTGATGTACATTGTTTCTTTTATACACAGTAGTTAGAAAATGGTGAAGGAAGATTCATCAACTGAAATGGAACTACACGATGAATTTGTCGAGATGGTAACACTCGTTGGTGAGCCTAACTTTCATTTGTTGTCTCCAATACCTGTGTCTAATTCAAACTGTTGTAACATTCAAAGTGATAGTGTTTTGCCATTACCGACAGTTGATCATAGTGTTGTTGATCGACAGAAGGAAGAGAGGTCAAAGGAGTACCCAAGAAGGAGAAAGTTGGAGGAGATCAAAAAAGGAAAATCTATTGCATTTGATCCTGAAGATCAAGGTCGGAGTGTCAACGTCAAAAGGAGAAAATTTATTGCTTATGCCAAATTTATTTACGTTTGTGAGGTGATCAATTGGTGAGGAGTGATTTGTTATTTCCTAAATAAGTCTTCAACGAGTTAATGACTCGTATAATAGTTGGTATAAAGTATATTCCATTTGTAGAAATGTGAGGATCTTATGGCTAAAACAATTACATGTTATGGACAAGAAAACGTTCGTCACAATAAGAGATCGGTTGATTGTCTTGTAAACTTTCTTTTACATCATCTCGAAACAAAGCACTGGTTGTTGTAGCATAATATATACTTGCTCGTTGTATTAACTTGTTGTGCCTCCTACTTCATTGGCCTAAGGCTTCTGCAATACTGATTGTGATAGTTAATATGCTGCCCACTCGATAACTTGGCTACCATATGATGCTAAATGAACAATTATACAATAACTTTACCTTTCCATGTTCATTCTCAAAGTATAATACACAAATTAGTCACTAATTAATTATTTTTAGAGTTTAAGTTTTATTCACGGAGGAGAAAAAGTGCCTAATACAATCAGGTATTGTACAATCAATCTATATATTAATCATGCGCAAAAATTTTTGTATTGTTAATGTAAATAGATAAAATCCTATATTTTTGACAATATATAGATGTTGATATGCTGACATTATTTTTTGAACTAGGTTCATAGTCAGAAATTTGATTTCAATGAAAACATGACTATATTTGATATCCAAATTAATAGGTGTGACATGTCGAGATGTATGTTCACTCTTAAGGTTTAATTTGATTCACAAATTCTTCAGATAGTACATTGCAGCAGCTCGCATCATCATGCATACTTAGTATAGGTTATACAGTATAATTTTCAATCTAAGGAAAAAAATATAATCTCCCAAATAACAGTCGTTTGTAGAAGGAAGATACCATTGATGTAGATGTGTAGTAGAATTCTTATGAATGACAGTTATTTTTATCTTAAAAAAAGGAACTGAAGAGTTCATGGTGCCTTAAATTTCTCTCATATTTTAACACGATCTATTCAGAATGCAAAAAGGCTAAGGAAGTAAATATTAAATTGCCATAAATGTTATTCACTGAATATGGTCATATATATGTAATTATTTGTATAAAAGTGTCTACTTATGTTTTTTTCCCAAGTATTATCACGATAAGACAATTTTTAGACAAGTTGATCTATATAAATTCCTTTTTTTAAGTCGTCATTTAAATTTTGTTTCTATTTTTATAAATTGTGCGAATAGGTATAAAGTATTAGATTGTGATTTACCATTTGTAGTAAGTTGTCAAATTTTGATCCACGTCTAATATTTTCTCATAAGATTTTGTATAAATTATAGGAACCACATATTATAAGTACTAAATAACATTCTATCCCTTCTAGTTTTCTATTTATCAAAAATCCCTTAAAAATGATGTTTGCGGGATACATAGCGTTGTGCACGGGATACATTAGGTTTGATACATTCCACATAGCAGGATACATAGCGTTGTGCACGTGATACATTAGGTTTGATACATTTCACATAGCAGGATACATAGCATTGTGCACAGGATACATGCAGAATACATAGCGTTATGCACGGGATACATAGCGTTTAATACATTTCACATAGCGGGATACATAGCGTTGTGCACGGGATACATGCGGGGTACATAGGTAAATAAGGGATTTTTGCAATTTTTGAAATAAGTAGGGATAAATGGATATTAAGGTAAGTAAAGGAGTGTAGTTAAGTAATTTGTCCTAAGATTTTTAGTTGTTCAATTGGCAAAAAAAAAAAAAGAGTAACTTACAAAAATAACTATATTTATAGGGTTAATGAATACCAATAGTTATAAGTATGTTATTTACAATAAATGACTACAATTTATATCACTTTTTCGCTGTATTTTTGTATAGTTTTTTATTTATTTTATTTATACATTAATACATTTTTAAGTACAACAAACTAAATAAGGAATTGACTCTAAATATAACCCACTATCCTTACATTACGTCCATACAATGAGCAACTTCCCATAATTAACTTTATAACTGAAAATTACTCATTTAAAGACATATCATATTATATTTTTTATCAGTTTAACAAAAATTGTGATACATCATACTCAATTTTCTTGTTGTCTCCATAATTCTTATTTTGGCGTCGTAAAGGTATTGATATTTTTTTTTGTTAATTCAAGTTATTGTATGTAAGCAAATTGTTGAATTTGTGAATGAAGGTTAAGTATTTCGATTTTGAATAGGTGAACTACATGGCAATAGATACACTAGTTGTTAAACAAAAAATGAATGCACCAATATAGAATACAATGAATACGTTGTTGTTAAACAAAAAAATGAATACGTTGGATACAACTATACTTGTATTCCCAAATCAACTTTTTATCTTGGATATAGTACTTATCTATCTAGATATAATTGTATTCGCAAATCAACATTTCAACTTGTGCTTATATAATAATACAAGTATCTATGTATATAAATATGGATACATTCAACACTGTTGATAAGCAAAAATATGGATACATTAGACAAACGAGAAAAAAAGATACAATTTGTGGGTATCAAACTGTGTAAGTATGGATACATTAAACACACGAGCAAAAAAAGATATAATTTGTGGGTATCAAACTGTATAAGTATTCTTGTAAATAAATTTTTGAAAAGGCCAACAATATTATATTGATGTATCCAACTATACTTGAATTCCCTAATCAACTTTTAAATTTGACAGAGTACTTATGTATTCAAATATAATTGTATTCACAAATCAACAATTCAACTTGTGGTTTTATAATGATACAAATGTCTATGTATATAAGTATTTTACTATATACAAAATTGACAATCAAAGAACCCTCAATCTCTTTTTTGTTCATGTTCTTCTTGTACTCATTTTTTAACAACTATACACATGCATACGAAATCAAGTTTTCTAACAATTTTAATACAAGAGGACAATCCATAATATAATGACAATGGCACACAATACATGTGTTGAGATATATAAGTAAATGACATTAAACTAAAAAAAATAAAGCATACAAATCCCAATTTCATTTTCCTCTTGTTCCTGCTCGACTGCTCTTTTTTCACACCCACTTGAATCAATATTGTTGACTTTTCTCCTTTTTTTTCAAGATTAGTTTTCACTTTTGAACCTTTTTTCTTCTTTATTAATTTTGCATGTTCGATTTTTTCAAGCAGATTTAAGGGTATATGATCATTAACCTTTTTTGTTCTTCTTTCGTTCTCCATTGCAGCAGTAGAGCCTGAAATTTTGACTTCTTGTTGAGTAATACACAAATCAAAAGAAGGTAGTTCATCCAACAATTTGTCAAATAAATGTATATCTCTCGTAACCCTCCTCAGAGTATCAATTTCAGCCATTGAAATGGATAAACAAATTCTTGAATCAAAACCCTATGAAAATAGAAGAAAGTGTAGATGTGTAGATATATAATGTTCATAAAAACGAGATAAATATGCAATTAGAAGATATCTGATGGATACAAAATTACAAAAATTGCTCTTGCAGTGATGTAAATGATCTTGAATTTGAATGAATTTGGGGGGGAAAAAATCAAAAAGTATGTGATGTATGAATATTGATGAAAGAGAAAATTTTGATAATGGTAAACATGGGAAAAGATCACAAATGTGCCTGCCATAATTAATTAGGCATTCAATAATTACTTTTTTATTTAATATTTATTTATTATATTAAATATATATAATTTTTTTTAATTTATTTGTATATAATTAAGTTTGCTATTTATAACCTAATTATATCCATATAACATGAAAAAGATAAAATATAGCTATTTTTCTTGAATATATATGGATGTTTGTCATATTTTGAAGTTTTTTCAAAAAAGAGAAGTCACCATAACAATGGGTTCTTATTTTTAAGAAATGAGTGTCTGAAAGTGAAAAAAAAAAAAAGAAGTTGTTGGACCCAAAAACAATGGGCTTCTCCAGAATTCCACCCATAAAACAAAGAGAGAAACAAATTTGGTCACAGAAAATAATGTTGAAAAGAAGACCTAGTTTTTACATAACTGCTAAACCAAATAAATATGATCATGCTTTAAATGGTAATGGAAATGAAGTTCATTTGGGTCTTTATGTTTCTACCTAATCAGCTCCAGCTGATCAAATTCTACAACTGGGCCAAAACAATTCAGAGTACATAACACCTTCTTAGTAAAAGCTTCTTTTATCTTTTTATTAATTGATTTATAAATTATACTTATGATTGAGAAATGGAAAGTAAAGATTGACTCTATTTATATAAATTGGATGAATAAAGCTGGATATTTAAAAGAATCCGGAGCCTAAAGAGCAAAAAAAATTTTGACAAAAATTCCAAAAGGGCACATCAAATTTTTTTCTAACCAAAAGGGCAAAATCGCTACTGACGTTTGACGCCGTTAACATATCAAAATCGCTGCCCATGCAGCGTTTTTGCGATTTTTTTTTTTAAAAAAATTAAAATCGCTGCTTCTGCAGCGTTATTATTAATTTTGTGGAATTTTATTTTATTTTTTTTTTAGAAATCGCTGCCTTGGCAGTGATTTTGGTAGACCTATTTTTTTAAAAAAAATAAATCGATGCCTTGGTAGAATATTTTTTTCTTTTGATTTTTTTTTAATATTATAATATATCATTTTTAAATACTTGTTGACATGAATTTAATTTGTCTTGTTGCATTTTAAATATATTGATTAAACTAATTTTTCAAGTGAGTTAAAAAGGAAAAAGATAATTTAATATTTTATAAGTTCACTACATTTATATTATAATTATACAATTGATTTGACTAACTTAAAAAGTGTTGATTTGACATAACTTAAAGAAATAGAAACTTCCTGCGAATGTTGAAAATAAAGAGGAGAATCTTGATTTCCAAAAAAATAAAATAAATTTATTTTTATAAAAATGCTGCATAGCAGCAATTTTATTTTATTTTAAAAAAAAATCGCAAAAATGCTGCACGGACAGCAATTTTCTTAAAATAAAATAAAATTTGATGTTGACTAGTTGATAGAAATTTCAAAAAAAAAAAATTCTACCAAAATCGCGAGTTTTTTTTTTTTTAAAATAGTTCCACCAAAATCACTGCCAAGGCAGGATTTCTAAAAAAAATACACAAAATTTATAATAACGCTGCAACAACAACGATTTAAAAAAAAAACATTAACGAAAATCGCTGCATCCGAAAAAATAAAATAAATTTGTTCTTATAAAAAGGCTGCCATAGCAGTGATTTATTTTTTAAAAAAAAAAAAAAATCGCAAAAACGCTACATGGACAGCGATTTTGATCTGTTAACGGTGTCAAATAAAATCACTACGTCTGTAGCTATTTTGCCCTTTTGGTTTGAAAAAAATTTGATGTGCCTTTTGTCAATTTTTTTTTTTTTTTTGCCCTTTAGACTCCAGACTCATATTTAAAAACTGAATTCTCAACTATACTTGACGGAAATAAATCAACAATCCACTCTCTTGGTCTCCCTCGATCCCCCTTTAACTTGATAGTAAATCATAAGACAAGAAGAAAATATTGCTATTTCATTTTTACCTAATTGGATTTTACCTATGGCTTGAATAATGGTATATCTTATTGTAAATTTTAGTTTCAGTTCACTAACAATTAACATTATGAATATAAAAATTATACTTTCATGAAATTATTATAAAATCTTCCTCTCTATTTTATGATTCTTATTATTATATGTAATAAAAATATGTATGTCTGCATATACATTATTATAAGTTCCATTTCTCTCTCTTATTTAATGTCATGTATATATTGAAACTTGATATATGCTGGAAAAAGACCAAAATTTTAATGGGTTTAAGCTACGTACAATACAAAGATTGTTTATACAAATTTACTTATCATCTTTAATTTCCCTAATAAACGATTCATGTTTCTTACAATAATAATAATACTGAAAACAATATGTGAGCGATTACAATGATGGAATTCATTGATATTCACTTTCACATAAATCAAAACCACAATTTTTACAAAAAAGTTCATTTTTTTTGGCATTATCCATTAACTTGAAGAATATCTACCGTCAATGTCAACATAAGCATAACTTTTAGGACATTAAAATATTTATGCAGAATAAAATAAATCATACAACTCATCATCATATATAAAATTTAATAATACACGCAACCGTAAAAGTTCATCTCCTTTCTCCTCCACTCGTATCTTAATTCTTATCCAACCAATATTTAATTTAGAGCACTCTCACCGATTAAAATAAAATATTATTTTTTAACGGGTTCCATCAGCATGATCAACAATGGTAGTAGTTCGTATTTTGAGTTTGGCCCGATTGATGAAGTGAGAAACTCTATCATTGAAACTGTCCCTTCTTGTGGTGGCCCGTTTAGTTGGCCCATTTTCGTCAGCAACAAAACTTGAATTTGCCTTCATCTTCTTCTTTGTCTCATCTATAAAATTAGTAAACTTTTCATCTTGAAATTTGACGCCTGGCTTATTTTGTTGATGAATGTTTTTCGGGCCGGGCTTCATGGGCTCGGGCCTTTGAGCATTGTTGCTGTGATTATAATAAATAGGTATCTTGTTTGAAGGCGCTGCATTAGCAGAAATGGGGCTCTCTGTTGCCAGTGGGCGGGTCGGAGAAACTCGGCGTTTAAAGGCCCTGAAAAACTGTCGAAATGTTCCTTGGGACTGGGTTTCTGATTTGGCCATTTCACAACTAGCTAGTTTGTTTGTTTTTTCTATGAGAAAAAGAACAAAGGATGTTTTTCTTCGGTTGTAAACAAGAGGCAGGGATTAAGGATATTTATATAATGTTAGTACTAATTAATCCCTAATCATTAGCTAGGAGTAGTCAGTCTATATATGATGTGAAAAGGATAAATTAAGCTGAAATTTCCACAACATATTCCTCATGGGCCATGCTTAGTATGATTCTCAATCGGGATCATATTCCTCACCACTTTCCCATACTTTGCCTTTTTTGCAAAAATGCACTCATTATTAATTAGCTAAAAACACATTTTGACATTATTTGATGTTCTTAACGCAATCTCAAGTTAATAACAACGGCTAAAAATGATTTGAATTCTCACAAACCTATATACAAGCTTCTACATCGATAGGGCAAAAACTCACTAAATCGTGTCCTACGGTTTTTTTTGTACAAATGGTGTCAATTTCTTATCACAATTTTATTTTTGTTAGTTACTTTATTTTTTATTTTTTAGCGGTGTCAATATATACGTATTTATCAAGAAATATTAGTATGCATATAAAATGAAATTCTCTGCAAAACAATAGTGCACAAGTAACTAAAAACATGAGCATAAAGGTGATGGCATCAGATTCGAAAGGGGAGGGATGTTTCTATACGTTTCAAAGTCTCAAAAGTATAGCAAGACTTGGACATACAATTAGTAGGAAAAAAAAAAAACAGCAGATTGTTGGTTGTAAGAATCACATTTTGCGTGTTGAAAGTAGGAGAGACAATATTATTTTCTAAGATTTTCAATCCAAGCTTTGAGAATTGAGAAATTTTATAGAAAAAATGATTTCCTTAAACAAATCTTATTCGCTGTAAATTTAAAATAATTGAAGTTAAATAGACGAGAGACATCATTATCATATATCTTGGTTAGAGATTTGTGTTCAAGCTCTAAGGAGAATTGAGAAAAAAGAAAACTTTATTTTAAATAGATCAACAAATCTAAATTAATCGAACTCAATAAATACATAATAATTTAGAAAATAGTAAAAGTGGATATCATTAATTTCCAGCTATATAAATAGGTCCATTATTTGTATTCAAAATCAACGGCTAAGTAGAAGGCGAACAAGGTATATATTGCGTTGGGCAAGAAGAAGAAAAATGGAAGACATCAAATGTCGAATCATAAGGTTAAAGAATAGTAGGAGTAATTAAGTAGTACTATAATAAAGTGCAGCCGTCATTCCAAAATTTGTTTGGCTGGATTAATTAGTTAACTATTTAAGCATAAATTTCTATCATTATCGTTTCTGTTTCTTTTCTATCTAATAATAATAATAATAATAAAAAAAAAAGATAGTATCATTACCGCATTGTTTTGTTGGATTGTTACCTACTAACGAATACAAATATGCGGTCTTCATATTAGAAAAAGTATAATGAATACAACATGCGGTCTTAAAATTAGAAAAAAGTATTAGCAGTAGTATATATATGAAGTTTTACCCCACCAGCCATATTGATATAGAATGAGAATAATTTTAACAGTTGATTATAGACATTAGTCTAAGGCGTCGAAAGAAAAAAAAAACATTTTCATGAGAACGCTTCGAACTAATGGTGTTAGATTGAATTAAGCTCACTCTTCAT
Source organism: Solanum stenotomum (assembly GCF_019186545.1). Lineage (NCBI taxonomy): Eukaryota > Viridiplantae > Streptophyta > Magnoliopsida > Solanales > Solanaceae > Solanum > Solanum stenotomum. The sequence goes on from NC_064289.1 coordinate 291,247, forward strand.
TTGCACAACTTAGATTCTACCATTATTTTTTGTTTAATCCAATAATAAACTTGTGTCCATGCTCCATATATACAACCTTTAAGCCTATTGAAATATATTTGCTTGTTAATTGGAGGAATGAGTTATAATTTCTTTACACAGCCTTTTAATAATTCATCACCTCACCTCACCTCATGAGTTGGTTCAAAAGTTGTGTGTTTGATCTAAAATCCGCTTTCTTAACCAAAAAAAGACTTCTGTTGTAACAGAATTAACCTAAAATCTATGATAACATTACGTTCTTTAGATTAAAATTTAAGAATTTTTTATTCTTTCCAAATAACTTCCTCCAGCTTTCTTAGAAAATGTAGACGCTAGCATTTGATCAGATTTTGAAAATTTGATCTCCATATAATAAAATGATAATAGCCCAACCGAGTATGTGAGTGAAACAAAAAGAGCACAAGTTTAACCGTTGAGATGGAGGCTATACATCATAATGTCTTCAATTTATGACAAAATCCAGCTCTCAATACTATATATCTACAAGTTAATATCCAAGTTCCTAAGAAGGACAACACTTGTATAAACCTTTGAAATTTGATTTTATGAGTGAGAAAATGACATTTTATCAGACGATTTCAACAAGGCAGCGAGAGAATCAGATTTCTGCTCGTCCATCTCTGCTGTTACCTAATGGCGAAAAGTTTTCACAACCTGCTCGATCCGTCTCCTACAAAGTGGGCAGTTTGTCAAGTGTGAAGAGCACGTCATGCAACAGCACATATGACCACACCTGCGAAACAAACAAACAGGTAAGTGCACCAAATGTATCAAAATTTTAAGCACAATACGTATACACAAAAACCAAACATAAAGCGCTGGGATGTCAAATTAACATCCACCAATAATGTAAATATATTAGACGGTGAGGACACTACACCTTCAGTATCCTATCTCCTGTTCCAAGTAACAGAGTGTTGCCAGCCCGCTCTTATGGGCAATACTACTACAATGTTAAACAACAACATACCCAGTGTAATCCCACAAGTGGAGTCTGGGAGGGTGTTATGTACAGACCTTACCCCTACCTTGTGAAGGTAGAGAACACTGTTTAGGAAAGACCCTTGGATCAACCCAACAGAAAAACACTTGAACAGAATTGAAAAATAGGAAAATCTGACGACAAGTCTGGGAGATGCTTATTTTTTCAGAATCTCATTCAGCAGCCTAAACATGGACAAAAAGGAAGCTGATCCATCATTAATCAAATCAAATGAACTCAAATATCCCTCAATCCAAAATAAGTTGAGAAGCTGCATGAGTTCTCCGTATCCACTTCACTCTATTTAGACACTCCGTTCCTATACTACACAATTTGCCATTTAAGATCTTCGTTGTAAACTAGTTATATCTGAATTAGTTAATTTTAAAACAGTAGTTTTATCTTGAATTAGTTGGTATTGCTTATATGAACTCTACTTCTATTGTGCTTGGTTAGTCATACAACACCAAACAAGTTGGGATTGGCATACAGTTCCTAAAATTTTCGCAATTTTGCAGCATAGCAATGTCCCAAAAATCTGAACATTCGAACATGAAGTGAACTAAAAGCTTTCACTAAAGGGTCTTACGGGACAAAAACTGAGTTGTATTCCTGCTCCAGACATATAACGCATAGATTTGGCATTAAGAGGTCCTTTTTATTATCCACTCCATTCTCAGTTGTAGCATTAGAACCTAAAAATAGAAAAGGAAGCAAAATAAAATAATTTGTTAGAACCTAAAAATAGAAAAGAAAGCAAAACAAAACAATTTGACTGCAAAGCAGCCAAAAGGTTGAGACAATAAGGTGGAAGTATGTAAACCAGGCAAGCTTACCTTCATCCTCATGTCCTGCTCTTTTAGCAGCAGCAGCAAGAACTCTGCACATGCAAGTGTTTCTCAAAGTTAGGATTATCACTCAAAAAAGGTAAAATAAAGGAAAAGCCAAAACTGTCACTTGAAATGTACAGTGTTGTAACAACATCAATGGAAAAAATCCAGTAACATACAAACACAAGAATGAAAGGAACACAATCTATCCCACTCCAAAAGAAATTGCTGTACAAATATATTTCAAGAAGTTTAAAGCCATAAAAGTTGAGAAATCTAGACCACCAGAAAAGATAACACCAGAACTTTTGGCAAGCTCACTTCCTAAACCAGATGAGCCAACCTTGCAGGATTGGAAATTTTAAGGGGAAAAACAGAGGAGCAAAGTTATGCTACTCAGGAGTGTTTTAAGTTGATGTTAATTGGATTGACCAACCTAATCAATCTCAACCTCATAAAAACAAGCATCATACTAGCCAAAATGAAGTTCACACTAATAGAATCAAGAATTCACCAAAACTAGAGAGAAAGCCCATGAAAGGACTTACATATGCAAGTCATATGTCTTTATCCTATACTAGCCTGGATAAACTAAGGAATAACATTCCCTAAAAGGACCTTATACAAAAGTGCTAGATTTGTAATAAATCTACTAACATGAAAAAAATGTACAAAGTATGCCATACTGCTTTATCTTTCCTAATTATGTGGCGGCACGGTAATTAGGTGGGAATTTAATTATATTTGTAGGTAAAATAGAGATGAAGTTCAATTATTTTGAGAATGGATGTGAATGCAACACTTGTCATTTTTATAAGTTTGCTCTTGCACCTTCTTGGTGTTGCTCATCATTGTCAGTACCATTATCATATATGTATCAAAAACAATCACCGACATTTTTTGTTTGGTTTAACAAGCTCCATAACTGAAGAACCTCCAACACAAAGCTTTCTAAAATAAAAAAAATTAAAAAAATAAAGTAACAGTTTACTGATGTTATGAGAAGAAAACATGTACACAATAAGTGTACCAAAAAGTAGACAACGCCCATAAAATAACACTTCTATATGATAAGATAATGATTCATCTATACTAACAGGGACCTCGTGGGTGCACCAAAAGTTAATCAATAATAAAAGGCAAGCCTAAGCGATGCAAAGTCATATTCCACCCCTTCAAAAACTCTCCTATTCTGTTCCACCAAAATACTCACATAAGTGCCATGGAGGCTAAATATCAAGCTCTTCGCAAAGTTGGTAGGAGGTAAATACCAAAAAAGTTACCTTAAGCTGAAAAATACCAGGTCACAAATATTTTAAGGGGCTAACGTTCACCTTAGCCTGCTACTACTTTGCTTATCTAAGAATTGGGTCCTGCAGTTTGGTGTTTGTGGCATTCATCAAATATTAATTTACTCCATTCATTCTCAGGAAGGGTGAGTACATCAATGGACTGACAACATCCAAACAAGATACACATGTATAGACTATTCTTGGGCACAAACCTCATCATTGTTGCTCCCCTCAGAAAAATAGTCCATCTCTCCCATGTGGAAAAGGGCATGCATATAAAGATCTTCCTCATTTTCTATTACAATTCAATACAACATGTCTTCCTCAACTTTTTAGTAGAATCCAAAATAGGGTTCTTTCTTTTTTGAGAAGGGTGCATTTATGTGTAAGAACCTGATAATAGGTAAAGTCTAAAGGTTTTTCAGGTCCCTACTGGTGGTATCTTCAAATTATGCCTCCTTTCTAAACACGCAAAGTACATTTTGTGCATGAAAATGGAATATGCACACCCTTTGTTTATATGCATTGAAAGCTCCTAGTATTTTGTCATTATAGGTATTTTCTCATTTCTTGTCACTAAACTCTAATGCAGTTTATGAACAAACACTTCGTGAATAACTCTATGTAATAGATTCTGTCCTTTCTCTTGCTCTCTTGTTAACTTTCCCTCTGTCTCCCCTTGCTAATTTATATCCTCTATCTCGTCCCTCTGTCCTCTTTTTAGTACTGCATCAAACCCTCATCTCTAAGCTACTATAAATCTGGCTTTACCGTCTCTAAAAGCATTTTTTTTTAACAATTGTGGTGCTTGGACCAGCTTGCGGGCACCTCGACATCTCCCAAAGCATCTTTCCCAGTAACCCATGTTATGCCCCAATTGAGCAAGGGACGCAGGCAAAGAAGAAAGAGACATCTTAAACTGTTTCATCTTAGCTTATCCTTGAAATCAATCATGAGCAGAAAGCATAGTGAGGTACAAGTTACAGCTCTACTCTATAGTAATTTGTACAAGCATCTCTAATGTACCCAAACATTTATGAAGTGCTTTAATAGATATAAAACTCAGAAGAAAGGATTAGTAAGGGGGAAAAGGAAAAAAGAGATAAAAGACTGCAGTTTAAAAGTCTTGGTTTAAACATACCTCCTGCGCAATTCCCAGTGGCGCTTTCTTTCCATCATATAATGAAAAGTATGCTTCACAAGTAGATATACACCGACGGCAGTAAAACCCATTGAAGCATACTTGTACCACCTGAAAGTAAAAGAACTTATCAATACAATGTACGAGGCTAAAACCAACAAATCCTGGGGGCGCCTTGACATACTCATGGGGGAATTGATATGTTCATGCAAGTTATTTCATGAACTTCTATTTTTCTAGACATATCTTCGTTGAACAGATATGATAGTGGTAAGGGTACTTGATACAGGTCCTACAAAATATACTACCAACCTAATTGAAGTAGAACGTACTCATGTCTATGAGTTTGAACATAAGATTGGATATAGGCATGGGAAGAAGTATGTAAAATTACTAGGGGAATATAGGGTTGATTACAGTAGGAAAGTAAAGCATATCAACCTTGCCCATCTCCCAAGATTTGCAATGAGCTGGTCAATAGTTTTATGAGAGATATAAAACGGGCCTTTGTGTGGTCGCTGGATCCGAACTGTCCCAATGTCATCTTTGACAGCCTGATACAATCACAAAGGAAAATGAAGTTGATACACTATATACAGACAGCTCTTATATGCATTTAGCCCCCTTGGTGCACACAAAGAAGGGTCGACTAGTGTTCAAGCAGTGTAATGCAGTAGAAGTGAACAATGAATGCTCAAGTATAACTAGAGTATACTTGTAATATTGGATGCATTTTGATCCTCTTATTTCCTTGATAGCTATTTCTATTTGCTATTTTTATTATTTCCCTTTAAAACTATTCCCTACCAATCAGGTCATGATGACCATGAAAAACACAAGGAATGACAAATTAAAAGCAAGTCTAAACTCTGGATGCTTGCTTCCACTCAACTGTGACAAAACAACTGAGTCATTTTATATATATTGAGGATGTCCATAGGTCTTGATATGTATTTTATGTAATTCAAGGATGTGCACCATTTAACCAGTTAGTTGAATTTCTGTAACTCTTGGATCATTTTGAGTTTGTTCTATAGTTGAATCCTCTCTGGAAGTCACCTCTTGTTCTTGTTCTTCTTTCCTTCCAAGATCCACAATACGTGATGCAACAAAGATCTCTGGAAACTAGTACTAAGAGTTACCTTACAGAAAATAAAGAACTATATAGAAGGTGTTGAGAATTAATTAGAAGGTGTTTTGTTTCACTATCATTCTTCTAAGCTGTCATCAATTCTATTTACAGTTAGTGTTAGGAATACATTTTTTTTATGACATCGGTGTTGAGAATACATAGTGAGCGACTAAAAAATAAGCTGACAGAGAGTTGCTATTAGTATCATCTGAATTCTGTTAATTTGTGTTACTTCTATGAAGATGTTGCAACTTTTTCTGCTCAAAAGGCATATCATACCTCGCCAACAACAGTCAAAGGAGTACCAACTGGCAGCACACGTTCAATCCTCTTCACTCCAAGCATCTTCAAAAGTAATCATCAGTTAATTAACTTCACCAAAATACATAAAAGCATGGTCATACATGAGCAGATATGCAACTGACTGGTGAGAGAGGGTTCCTGCAATGCACTATGTTCTACACTTACGATGCTAGTTAAAAATGCCGTTGGCCTCCTACTTATGAAAATAATAGGTTAGAGTCAAAGTTACCGTCAAAATTTTTTTACACACAGAGTTATGAAAATACAATTACAACCTGCAACAACAGCAGTTATATGACAAAACAGACCTTAAGACCTTGAAGATAATCCAATGTCCCTCGCACAAATGATCGCCCTGCTTCCTCAAAGACTTCACTTCCAACTGTCAGTACCAAACCCGTGGCACCACGGCCACCAACTACAAAAGTGCGACCTGTGCCATCATCCTGGTACACAAGTCAAAAACTATTAAAAATTCATACATCAAAGTAACACAAAATTCCTATGAATTCATTTAAACAGCCTACAGGATTATTAAGATAAAAAGACAAAAGGAAGTCATTCCAACCAGGTACCACGGAACTTCTTTACACATTGAGAGCATCAAAGCAGAATCCTGTATCCAAGAGCCTGCATCATTGTGTTTCAGAAAATGTTGTTCGGCCTGTAATAATATCAAGAACATTTAACAAAACATCATTGAAAAGTAAACAAACATTCTATGCTATTATTTAAAGAACGAGATAGCATACAGTTTCTTCCACAATCACGCCTCGTAGACCACTGTACTCACAGTTAATTGGTGTATCTGATCCAACCCTTCCAGAAATAGTAACCACCAGAGGCAACACCTTGGATGCAGTATCTAGTAGTTGTGCTAAAATAAAAGGAGTACAAAGATCATTCAAGGTTGAGAAAATTCACTACCAAAAGGCACAATAAGACATATATAACTATCCAATATTGAGTTCTAAATTATAGAATTCGTAATGCCGCGGAGCAAACAGATATTCCTCTTTCAAATATCATGAACACCCTCATGTTCTCAGCTACTCCAATAATTTGCTGAGCACCTTCATAACTAAAAGGAACACAGGGAGAAGAGGATATCCTTGTCTAATGCCTCTACTACTTGTAAAGAAACCAAAAGGAGATCCATCAATGTTAAAAGAGGAAACTCAATTTGCATGGTCACGCACGTTTCCTCCATCCTCTTTGTATAGTATCCCCAATTTACTCAAACTTACCATGGGACTGACCAGTGGCAAAATTTCACGAAGGGTGTCCAAAAGTGAACTTGCTCTTCTTAAAAAGTGGAAAAAAAATTGCTACTAGTGAGATTCGAACACACGAACACATTAATTTTGTGTCTTTACTCTTTCAAGGCGTCTGAAACTACTAGGCTATATCATATTGTTGTGTCAAGGGTGTCCAAAATATGTTATTTAGCCACTTTGTTTATCATTTTACTTGTATATACGGTATAATTTTCCGACGAAGTGTCCAATGGGTGGCTACGCCGCTGGGACTGACGCGCCTAAGTATATTATCTAACACTGCCTTGACTCTCATTTGGTGCTCACTCAACATGCATATTGAGATCCACATAAATTTGAACCTCTATTTTTCCAGTTTAAATTAGTAAGCTAAGCTGCATCAAAAACAATTTTGGCACAAAAAGCTAAATTCTCCGAACCTTACCCTGGTCATTTAATGGCAGATGTAGTGGGAGCCCCCAAATATAAATTTTCCCTATGGTTGAACATACTACCTCAAATGAGTTACAAGTGTAGCATGGTACCACACACTTAAACTAAAAATCTATCTGCCCCTCTTCTGTTTTCCCAATGAATACAAAGTTAGTTCTTTAAATAAAGTGGCTGAGTTTTCCTATGAATGAGGGATGCAGTAAAGGCCTGCTGTACAGATATAATGTAACCTCTTTCTACTGGTAATTAAGACGTCTACTGAAAGTAATTACTGAAGAGACTAAGCCATCCATATGAAAAAACAAATTTACTTACCAAGATCCTTCAATTGATTAACCCTTGTAACGGATTTAAGCACTTCAGCATCTCTGCATTAGAAAACAAACCCATCTAAATTCATGGACATAAATATACCTAGTAGAGTAATGAAATTCAAGAACCAGAAAAGAAAAAGAAAACAATTGGAAGAAGAGAAGTTCAAACCTTCCACTGCTCCTGCCGAGAAGGTAAAGAGCAGCTGCACTCAAACAGCAAGAGAGTCCGCCCCATGGAACCATTTCCGGGATAATAAAACCTAGACCTAACGAATGAAATTATGACTAAGCAACACAAGTTCAAGGCGAGAAGCAATCATAGAAGAACAAAAATAGGAGAGAGCAATTACAAAAGGGCACAGCAATATGTGGATTGATGACAGTAAAACTGAAGAGACAAAATTTATATGAAAAAAAGGTACTGCTAGTTTAAATTGGGATTAAAAAAACAAAAGGAATTTGAAGACGACGACACTCCATAAGATGCTAAGAGTGGTTGAGAGGAAACTTGAGAGTGCAGTTATGTTGATCCATTCATGCTCTTTATCTACCTCTCCTACAACACTCTATAATCCATCCACTTCTTCTTCTTCTTCGTGTTTTTTCTCATTGGGTTACAATTTGGGTCAGTTTGGTCATGCATATAAAATCATGATTTGAAATTATATGAAATTACAAGTTTTGTTTGGATACGTGATTTGAATTTTTTTATTGTATATTTTTTTATAAACATAAAAATTGTATAAGTTGTACAATTATCCCGATTCTTTATACAATCTTATCAAATAAGTAAGTAAAAGTTTATAAAATCTCATAATACACTATCACAAACATATTATTAAAAAATATATTTTTTATTGATCAAACTTTAATTCAATAAAAAAAAATATTAAACATATATAAGTTGTGATGTAATAGCCTTTAATATAGTCCACCCACATAGTACAAACAATTATCTCACGTTAAACTTGTATTTATCGTTCATATAACTGAAAAGACAAACCAACATTGTTACTTTGAGCTATTTGTTGGTCAATTGTTTGGTAAATAATGAATTTTATGAATATAATTGGTAGAGTAGAAATTCATTTGAAGTAATAATAAATTCCATTGTTAGTGAAAATAATCATTATATGAGATGTAAATGGTTTATAAAGTAATAATATTATATGAAAATTAGGGGTGTTCACGATTTTGATAAAAATCGATTCAAACCGAAAAACCAAATCAAACCTATTTATTTGGGTTTGGTTTGGTTTGGTTTTAGATTTTTGAAAACCGATAGTATTTGGTTTGGTTATGGTTTTATTCGAAAAAATTAAAGAAATAACCGAATCGAACCGATGAATTATATACATATATTTAATTAATATACATACTTAATATATTGTTTTTATAAACAATTTTAAAGATCTTATACATATTTTCATTAAAATTTCTTTATAATTTACTTATTGAAAGCAAAAAATTCCAAGATGAAACATTTATCTTATTGATTGTAAATGAGTGTCTATGACAATTATTTGTGAGACTGAAAATGTTATTGTCTCTTCCTTCTAGGCCAATATAGTGAATTTTAAAGCTTTATTGATAGTAAATTTAGTGATCGAAAGTTCAATAATTTAAGTCATTCTAACTTATTTTTCGTTTTGAATGGGCTGTTGTCACTTTTTTAACATTTTGAATGAATTGTTGTCACCTTTTTAACATTTTGAATGAATTGTCGTCACTTTTTTTAACATTTTGAATGAATTGTTGTCACTTTTTTAACATTTTGAATGAATTGTTGTCACTTTTTTAACATTTTAACTGAATTGTTTCTTTTATTTTTGTGTATGGTTAATAACTGAACCAAATCAAACCGAAACCGATAACCACCAAACCGATAAATGTCTATTATATTTGGTTTGGTTTGATTTTGATAATTTTAAAACCAATTAAGTTGGTTTAATTTTGGTTTTGACCAATCGATCCAAACAGACCCGTAAACACCCCTATATGAAATAAATAGTTAGTAGATATAAATGTAAGGTTGCTTTTACAAAACACAAAAGATGAGATATAAATTAATGGGTCAATTTTTGTATTTGAAAAATCTCAAATCATGATTTTTTTGAAGAATATGAATTTCATTGATATAAACTCATGAGATTAAATCAACGTGAAATTATTTGTCCAAACACTAATTTCATCTAATAATTTTATATCGCGATATAAAATTATACGCACAAATACCTACAAAGAATCTTTTTATATATGTATACTGATAAATAAAATAATAGGAAAAACTTAATACAAAGCTCAATTTTAAACTTCTTTCAAAAAACTAAATTGACATATGAATCTTATCAATTCACACTTAAATTTTATTTTTATTATAATACTAGATAAATAAGTGATAATTTATTAATTATCAAACTATTATTCAAAAATCTCAATAAAAATAAAATAAATTTATTTAATTTAATAATGAATGAAATAGATGCTATCAATGAGATTCAAAAATTAATTTCTTACCTAGTTACTCAATTAGTAATTATTATATTGATTTTTTTTTAATAAACAAATAAAATTGAAATTAAGAAATTTGTCTATTTTTTTAAATTTGAAATAATAATTAGTTGAGTTGAGAATTGATGGCATATTATTTTTGGCCTTCAATTTGAAACTAAAGGCAGTAGGCACCATTCTCGTTCGGCGGATATTTGTTTTCTCCGGTGAATTGGAGTTGTAAGTTACCCTTTTCCTTTCTCGCATTCTCTTTTCTCCTGTTGCCGACGCTTGTTTCACCTGCATCTCTGTTCACACCAAAACCCTAGTCCTTCTTTTCAAAGAGCTTTATGTTAAGAGTACGATTTTTACTATTATTTGTTGTTGTTGTAATGCTTTGTGTTTGCTCCAAATGTATGTATAAATATAGCCTTAGCTTCAATTTATCATTGTTTTATGTGATTCTAGTTTGCTTTCCATTTGAGGTGTTCCTTTGTGGTTATTTCTATTATGAAAACAAAGTTGGATTAATAAAGCTTGAAAGATGATTTGTTTTAATCAGCTATTGCCAGAATTTGGGATGAGAGCATTTGACTTTCAAGTCATTTACCAATTCCGTTTCTCAATTGATTCAAATTGCTCCTTCAATTCAAATAAAGATATTCAAACATGCTGCTCTCGAGTTTTAATATTAATATGTTAGAGAATAAGTGATGCTGCTCTCGAGTTTTAATATTCAAATAAAGATACTCCCTCCATTGCATTTTAAAATGTGACGGTGTTTGATAAGTATGGAGTTTAAGCAGTTTATTTGACTCATATATTATGTATGTTATTAAGGAAGAAAACTTTAAAGTGAATAAGTGATGGTTGAAAAGTTAAGTTTGAACTTTGAATGTATTAATGAATTTGAATTATTGAAACCTGTTAGATTTTGTGTAGAAATGGAATATTATGATATAAATTGGAATGATGAAAGTAACATTTTTGTTACTTAACATATACGGTACGAAATGTCAGATTTCTGGCAGCTGAAGCCCCGAAAGACGTGCGAACTAACGAGATTTTCCCATAGAAATAGAAAATGGTAATGTTACTCTATCCTTTTCCTCTTGATGTTCATTCCTCACTGTTTAGTCTAATCCCTTTAGTATCTATCTCCATTTAAGTTTTCTATGAAAAAAAGAAATCTTCTGATTGTTGTAGATTGGAAATTCCGATTCCTTCAAGAAAATCAATCCTTTTCATAGCTTTATATTTTTAACTTGTATCTAACTGAGTTTTCTCCCGTCCCACTCTTTCCAGTTGTTTTTCTCATACTTCAAGGACATGGTGGGCAGAGAAGTGACAGTGGAACTGAAGAATGATTTGGCTATCCGAGGCACACTCCATTCAGTCGATCAGTATCTCAACATTAAGCTCGAAAACACAAGTGTCGTTGATGAAGACAAGTACCCTCACATGGTAATTGCATTCCCTTTTCTCCTTCATACGGTTTTTGGTGGGTGGATAAAATATTGCTTCTTGATTAGGAATGCTTACTTCTGTACTTTTATATTCAATGGTTGGATTGTTAAGCATGTTAGAGTTTTCGTAGGCCTCTGACAAATTTGGTGAGTAAGTTAATCACTAGGGAATTCAGTAGGGTTCACTGCTCTTTCTTCCATATCTTTACTATACTTGTTTCTTATTTCTGCTGTTGATTTCTTTTAGGAAGTGATATTCAGTTATTCACTTCTCTCTCTCTCTCTATACACACACATATGCAAGAATTGATATCCAACTCGGCTCTAATTATACTGTGAGGTTCATTCTATTTTCTGTGTGTATGCAATATGCACTAGGTGGAAGGATGGTATTTGTTCCATAATATTGTGATTGTAGTTCCAACGAACCAATAGTTTTCTTAAAAGCTATTAACTGTTGGTTGGATATGTGCACTGGGAAAGGTTAATAATGGATTTGTGAATATTATTTTGTAAGATTTTGATGATATCAAACCTTTTATAAAGCACCTGCTGCTTCAATCCTGGAGGTTTGGAGGTCCTAGTCACCAAGGCAGTAAAGTGGAAAGGGCCACTATGACATGGGGAGGGAGGATTAGGTGGGAAGGTAGATGTAGCCATGTAGGTTACCATATTTAAAAGCAAGAAAAGAATCCTTGAAAATTTGCATCCTAAGGATTGCGTTATTGCAAGGCTAAGAAATGATAAGCAATAGGGTCTAAAACAGTTATTCCTACGCAATTTGTCAAGAATTTCTTTGAATCAACTATTGCCACATACGACAACTATTAGTTATCAAAATGATAAACTATTAATGTTATATAGGTTTTTCTTTAAGTTATGTGATCTTGCAGATCTAATGCCTGAAATGTGAAATGAGTACATTACACTATCTCTAGTCACAAGTTTCTGAGTGGATTGTATTAGCTTGAGTGGAGTTATGTTATTTCTCGCAATTTTCCTGTGTATCGATTATCTAGTATTCATGGTTAAATATGTTAGCTATTATTCCAAGGTTCTATTTAAGTTATTTCCAGCCTGGAATTGCCTGTTATGGATACATGAATCTAATGCCAATTCCAATCAGTGGATCATTTTAGTAGGTGCTTCATCAAATGGGCTTAAATTATTAAATTAACTTGTTAAAAAGGGTACCGAGCATGCAAATGTGGTGTTATACCTCAAAAATATTAGATTGAACGGTCAAGATAATATGTGTTAGCATATGCTTTCTGTATTATTACAAGGACTGGGTAGTACCTGCTATGAGCCTGTGGATATAGTAAGAGATAGTGATTTACCAGTTTCAAAAAAATTAAAAATGATCCCCATTCCAAATAGATCACTTTATTTTCTGTTTCTTTTGATTCTCTCTTATGAAAACTTAGTATCTTAACATATTGGTTTTCTGTAGTTAGTGGTCGTGCAAATTCAGAACAAAAATTATGTGGCAAGGTTGGTCTCCAGTGTGTTGCTCTTTCCATATCAACTCTTTTTTCAGTAAGTAGTTTAATTAAAAAACAGTACCAAGACGTAGGAGTGGGGGTTTTACCCTGTGCACACCCAAAGGGTAGCGGCTGCGGGTTTCCCTTTGTCATCAAAAAAAAAAACAAAACTGCAGCTATCGCTGGATCACACTATATCATTGACCTTGACCATCTTTATTTTTGTGACAACACAAAATATCGGCAGTCTTTCTGAAACAACTTCTTTACCTCACACAAGGTAGGGGTAAGGTCTGCATCACACAACCTCTCTATCTCTGACTCACACTAGGTTTGGTGTTTTTGTTGTGCAACTGGAACTGGAGAAACGATTGTCAGAAGATTCTTATATAAGATCAATCTCCCAAGTATGCAAGGGTATGTTGTTGTTGTTGCACAGAGAGTAGATAGCTTACAGTTTCTGCCTTACAGAATCCGGAAAAACAATGCAAAAGTAGCCTTTAAGCAACTACTCACATGCCTTTTGCTGGTGCACAAGACATGCAAAGTTCCAGAAAATTACAAGTACTAAAAAAAATATGCAAATATAGTATGTTTACTGGTTGACACTGGTGTATTTAGCAGTTTCACCCTCTCTTTTTTTACTTGGTTCACTTTGCTTCCGCCTTTCCTGCCTTTTCCTGATATTGTTTATATTTTATCATGTGATATGTTTTTCGTTGGTATTACCATTTACATTTTTCATGTTACTTTGATGTAATAGCGTTCGGTGAGGAACTGCTTCATCAGAGGATCAGTGGTGAGATACGTCCAGTTACCTCCAGATGGAGTCGACATAGAGCTTCTTCATGATGCTACGAGGAGAGAAGCTCGTGGTGGCTAAAAGCCTAAAATCTGAGACCTTCAAAAGTGGATGTACTTTTAAACTTTTGAGTGTGTAAATCAGCATGTACTGATTTTCTTTGTTAAATGTATTTTTAGATGCTATTGCATGCAGTGCTTTGTATTCTGCTGTTCCTCCTCTCCATATTTACCTAACTGTGTGGTGTGAAAGCCTTGGATGGGATTTTAAAAAAAGTTGTACAATTTATGAAAAAGTTGAACACTTGTTCTTTGTCGACTCCCTCGCGTGGGACTCGTATTCCCTGTCTTCCCTTGCCTACTGCTCGTAGAAGAGCCAGAAATTTATGAATGGGATTTAAAAAAAAGGTTGTACGATGGTACACTTGGATTTTTTTTAGTTTTTATAAGTGTGTTAGATGAAATAGTCACACACTCCAACGTACAAGGCGGAAAACCATTATTGAACCCCTTCGCCAATACACTATAATATGCGTGTGATGTGGAGAGGAATAAATATGATATGATTGAGGATCGAATTAAAAAAAGAAGAAGAAAGACATGAGGGTCGAACCCCGTTAAGATAGCTATTGACTCTTGCAATTAATTAATTAAATGAGCTCCTTAAAATAAGTTGCCAAGAGTGGAAATAAAATCACTATTTTTGTACTCAAATCCCGTATTGTGGGGCGAGATATTTTACTTAGATCGTGCATGAATTAAAAAGATATTTGCACAATATTATAAGGTAATTACAAGAAACTTTCTTTATATATATAGGAAGCATTAATTTGTAATATCATAAAAATGGTAACTAACCTTTCATTACATGTCAAAGTATCCTAATAATAGTAGGGATCTCCATAATAGTATACTAGTAAGTTTTTGCACTACCTTCATAGAGTTTTTTAAAGCTTTCATCTCTTCTTTAATTTGTCCGTCAAGTGCAAAGTCATACTCTAAAATCTTGGTATTTTCTTACTGAATTCGTAACACTTATCAATAAATTTCCAAATGAATTAATTCCTTGTTAATGTTGTTGTGTAGGTGACAAACTGGAGAAATCACTTGTTCTTTGTCTTCTTTATCAAGTCATCTTGATGGAACACAGTCCCGATGATCCTGTATATTCAGCTCTCTCATTTTTTTAATTGTGTTATATATGTTTTAATTTAGTAGTAACATTTACAAGGTTATATATGTCTTTAAATTGTTTTTAAACATTTCAGGTCTGTGTCATAAAAGTTGAAGTCAATTGTTGTACAGCATGCCAAAGGAAGTTGAGGAAAATTCTATTAAAGATAAATGGTATGATATTCTTATTAATTTGATAAACATTTTAATATTACACTAATTAAGTAGGTAGAACTGTACAAGTATGCCTCATTGTGAAGTACTATCTTTAATTTCTTAGTCCAAGTTTTATGCAATAATAAGTTCCTTGAGAAATTAAATAACTTTGAAGTTACATTTTTTACACAATCAGGTTTATTATAAGCTAGTTACATAAAATCTCTATGATAAAATTGACAACTTACATATTAAACTATATATGCTGATAGTGTAAACTATACAAGTTAAATGTTTACATTGGAATGTTATGGTAGGTGTGTTTGAAGTTTATTATGATCCAAGAACAAATTTGGCTACCATTAGAGGCAATTTTAATCCTTTGATGCTGATTGAAGCCATTAAGAAAAAGGGGAAGAAGGCTGAGCTGATATCTTATTCGAAGAATCCTCTTTCACATGATAATAATAGCACAAGTAGAAACTCCAATCACAATCACTTTGACAATAAAGAAGAGGCTACAGCTTGCCATACTAAGGACTATAAGGGCAAAGCTAAAGTTGGTGATGACAACAAGAAAAGAAATGAACATTGTTGGAATAGTAGTGATGATCATGAGACTTGTGATGATCAGTACTGTGAAGATTATGTGTCACCAAAGAACAAAAAGTGTGAAGATTTTGTGTCAACCAAAAACAAGCAAAAATATCATACAGCTGAAGCTTATGTGGCCCCTCAAGGTGTTGATCCAAGCATCTGCAGGTATGAATGAGCCAACTAGTTTTGAGTATCTTGGATTAAAAAGAGTCAGGATTATTGGTCAAATAGTGTCTCACAACTAAAACTCATCCATCATGATCCAACCTCCCTAGCTATTTTGAGTCAAATACTTTCACATAAAATGAATGTGCCTCTATTTGCAGGGATCGCTACTGCAAAATACATAGAAGAGGTGGAGGCATGCGAGATTATGTTACTCAAGAAGAAAGACAGAAAAAGTATGCTATGTTTATGCAAATGGGAGGTCACCCTGCTGGATTTTTCAATGGAGAAGCTGCAACTTACATGCTTCCTCCATATCAATATGGGCATTATGGTCCGGACCTGGATTATGGGTTTTATCCACCCGCCCAGCCCATGCCAGGGTTAAATGACTTCACTCGTTATTTTGGTGACCAAGATTCTCGCACTTGCACCATTATGTAATACCTAGGTCTCTCATTATATTTTGTCAAGATGCTTTAGTTCAAAATCTTAGTTTGGTTTTTACACAACTACTTTAGTACTACTTATGATCACCATTTTGTTTTCATTAAAGCCTTTGAATTTGTGGGGGTCAGTACTCGTTATGTATGTGAAGGGTCCAAAGAATTAAGGACCCACTTCTACACAGTCTTATCTTGTATTTTTGAGAGACTATCGTGAACTTCCCTTCACACTCACTCTTATTGCTACTTTCTTCACAACAATGTGTCAAAAATATTAAAGTATACCTATTCTTTTTCTATTTTTTCAACAAAAGACATATTCCAACATGAACAGCTTTTCATGAGAAAGACATTCTGTTCATTTTGATCTTAAGTATATATACTACGTACATGACATTTTCACTGCCATCTTTTGATACAGAAGGCCTAACACAAGCTATAAAGGAAATAAAACAAATGAATGCTATTTTTTAACTGCTTTAATTTGGTGACAAATTAAAATACGAGCTGAATCTCTCAGACCGTCTTCTGATCTTCAGAAGTGCCATTAGAAACAGTCTTACTACTCCGTCTAGATGTCCTCTTGGTAGCAACAAGTGAATTTTTCTCCTCATCGTCAAGCTCTTTCGATACTTCAAAATCAACCCCTTTGAGAACAGGGTGCAAATAAGCATCCTGGAGATATTCTTTCAAGTTAAAGTTTGGTTCTGTGGTCCGTTCAACTGTATCCTTCACCACCGCGTCCTGCAGAGTGCATTGAACAAAAAATCTTAATATTCATAGTTGAGTATACCAACGGTAACTTCATGCTAGCTAACAGCATCCTAACTTAACACAACTATGAACATCAAAGTGTAAGATCTAAGGAACACTAACCTGCAATGGGAATTTGACAAACACAGACTCAAATCTTCCCTTGCAAAACTTATGGAACCAGATTGTCAAAACTGTAAGTACTATCAGCAATGGGGTTGATTGGGAAGCATCTTTGGTGCTCAGTAGACCGATTAAAAGAAGGTGGGATATGACCAAACCTATAAGTATACGACGATTGACATCTGGCCAAAATGATGCACCACTCTCATACTTCTGATCGTACACATTAATGATCTAGCATCAAAGAAGCAGTTTTAATATTATTCTTATATTATGTGTTAAAAAAGTAGTAGGAAAACATACCTGATGGCGGAAAACCATATAAGAAAAGGCAAAGAAGATAATGATGAAAGGCAGGAATATTGGTGTGACCACTGCGTAGACAAGGCCTAGTAGGAAGTAGAGTTGTAAGCGAGGTTCTGATACAGAAAAGTTTAATGAACCAGGGTCCATTGCTTCCTCCCTGTCGTGCTCCGTCTTTACTAGAAATGTATTTTTAATGTGAAACATGATTAGAGGAACCAATCTAAGGATCTCCGCAGCAATTCCAGCCCAGCCATCAACCATTATGAAAGTGATAAAAAAAGTAGCTTTCATCGGAAGAGTTACACCAATGGTTTTTGGGATCCTGCATTGCAAGCAAATGTTAAGAATTGCATACAAGTATTGTTTTTGGTTAGCCTTTCTTTCCTTTACGGAATGGAACGGAACGGAACTCACTCTGTTGGAGACTGGTGGAGAAACCTGTCAAGCTGTTCAAATGCAGCACCAGTAATGATACTTCCAAAGAAGACATTTACAATGACAAACAAATGATATTTAGCTGCTGATCTTCTGTCCAAAGATGATAGTGATGTAAAGCCTTCTATTTTTGACATGATCATTAGAATCATAGGAAGAAGAATCAGAAATATCTTTAATACAATCCCGGGTAGAAAACCTTGTACAAATGATTTTACAAAATCCCTGCAGCAGAAATTCCAGCATGCACCACAAACTTTAGATATTGATTTAATTTGCAAAATACAGGAAGGTCAAAGCTAAGCATTGAGTCTATCATTGCAATTTAGAAGAAGTGATTCTATGCAAGATGTAGCTGCTACAATTCACACCTACATTACTAAGTGAAACAACTTAAACATTTTATATGAGTACTTGTTTACTTCCCAAGAAACATTGCTGGTCTAACTTTAATATATAACTATAAATATACTACAAGCACACATATAGAAGGATCACATACATATCTATTAATGGCTTCAGGAATGGAAGAACCTTTCTGATGCCATCAATGCTTGCAAATGCTTGAACGAATCCAATCGGGATCATAAAAAAGAAAGTAAGAAAGAATAAAGCAACAGCCATTAGCAGTCTCCGTACAGAGAGTTGAATATATGGTATTGAAAGATTATCCCAATAGACATCACGTGGTTCAGGAGCCCATTCTGTCAACCAAATGGTTGAGTTTCTTGACTGTTGTGTTTGAGCACATACAGCTGCTCCCCAACGAGAGTTAAACGAGACAAATGCTGCAGAAACGATTGCATTGGGCTCACTTTTAACCTTTTCTCTTTCTTCACCTTCCTACATCAAAACGGAAAATCCAATATTTACCTTTTCCTGCTAATGAAAATGTCTACATTCACCTCACACAAGCTTCCATACCTTAGTTTCAGGCAACATAATGACCAAATATTACCAAAGTAAACCATAACTTACTTCTTTGGTCAACTTCTCAATTTCAGTTGTATAATAGTCGATGGCGTCCACAGATTTTCCACAAAGCCCCCAAAATCCTGTCTATAAATGACAGAATAAGAGAATCAGAAACAACAGGAAAATGAAAAATGAAACTAACTCTCAATAAACAAAGGATAATACCTTAATTTTTTGTTTCTTCTCAGGGTCTCTCTCATACTTGGTTTGGTAGTAAGTAAGCCAATTATGGTTACTCTTTTTCTTCTCCACCAATTTAGCAAGCTTATTGGCATTGTAAACAACCTAAAAGTAGCATCAATTTTAAGGTTCATCTGCTGTAGTAACTGCATAAGAATGAAAAGGGTTCTACTCCTAAATTTCCAATAATTACTCAGTATCCATCCTGTCAAATACTTGAATACTTCAAACATAAATATGGAGTACTATAATACAATACAAACCTGCTGTGTAAGATAATGATCTGAATGATTGACACGAAAAAAATGTTCAACATGCTTGCTCACTGATTCATCAGGATCGGGTGGGACATTTCTAACAAGGACCTATGAGAAGAATCAGATATTGTAGTATTTAGAAACACTCATAACATTTGTGGTCAATAAAATATGTGAACACTCACCGTGAACTGATCTGGCCTACGTTTTTCAGAGGCAAGAAAATCTAGTCTCATTGTTGATATTTTCTTGTATTCTTTGTACAGAATATACAAGGTCCAAAATGTGTATACATAAGCCATCACCACGTGTGCCCAAAACCTGAAAGAATATAAAACTAAGTTTTTTATTAGGAAAAAATCTGTAATGACATATCGGCATAAGTCATGAGAAACAAAAAAACATCAAAGTTTTGTAAAAGCAAAACATAAGCCTTCCAATTCCTTGGTAAACATTTCTTATAATCTTCTGTGTGGAAACTACAGTAATAGGTTATCATGGTTAGGTGTGGATATGGAGGGAGAGATTGCAAATAAAGGCAAGTGTAGTCCCTCCGCCTGCCAAGGATACTAAATGAAGTGCTATTTTTGGTACATTTTCTGTTTTGCGTTAAGAATTGAAGAAAAACAATAAAGGAACCAATTTTGTGTCGTGAATACTTGCTTATTAATAACTTTACAGACAGTATATTGATATATTTTTGAAGCCTTCAGTGTAGCAACTTATGATTACACACACACATGTTGATGATTTCTGATGTGCATTTTGGTTCAATGAATTGTCAATCATTTTCTACCAACAAAGGAAGTAAGTACTCTCTTACACCTCTTTGATCCTGAAGGAATATTGGATATGGAAAGTTTATCAATGTTACTGAACGTTAGATCTTCAATGTGATCTAATGTTTCCCCAGAAGTCCAATTAACAGGCACTAAAACCGCAAAAGAAAGTAGTGTGATAGGAACAAAGATCTTCAAGCTGCATTGATAATTCAAGAGTTAGATCATATACAAGGAACTCAAAAATTTGCAAAACAGGTTCCAGTATATCATAACCCAAAGACTCACCCAAGAAGGTAAATCCGTATATAGACTGCAGAATCAAGACCAGCATGACCTACAAGCTCTTGTTCAGGCATTTTTAGAGCTGCAGGCATCCAGTTCAAGAACCTAATGTATGTTCTCCAGTCCAAGTTGACAAATTTATTCACAAATGATCCAGAACTTCTAGGACTTGCTCGTATACCCTTCAAATACCATTTAGGGAAGTATACTCTGTCATTGATTGGCTGAAGCCGTGCAATTGCAAAGGCCAAAAGGAAAACAAGTGCAGATATAAGGTTGATCACAGCTGAAACAGAAATATCTTGAACACTAGCCATGTCACCTGTTATTTGGGGTGCAACTTTATTTATGAGAATATTTCTGAAGGAATTGACAGGTAACAGATAATAATTATATGATTAGAGCTGGTAATAATGGATAAGCATAAAGTTCATTGACATTATGCATATGAACAAAGAGGGCTCTTTCCTATTCCCGAAATGTTAATGGATCTCTAAATTATCAAGTTTCAACAAAATTGGTGATACTTATGGGGAGGGGATTACCGAACCCTCACCATCAACGTGAAAGGTCAGTTTCATTCATATTTAAACTATGCTAATTAATTTAAATGATCAGGTGCTAAAACCGATAATTAGTGTTGGAAACAGGGGAAATTAAGATGATCGAAGACAAGCTTCAGAAGAATATTGAAGTAAGGAACTAACCAGAAAAATTGTCACAGCCAGAGGGAGGGGAAGGCGACTATAAGAAGATTGGTAAGTTTGCTTTGTTTTGATCATAAGAGGTTAGAAGAAAGTAAGATTTGGTTTGCTTAGAAAGAGAGGACATTCTTAGCTGGATGGTAGCTGGGAGGGCGGCAACAATAACGGGACGGCCGGCTTTTGGAGGAACGAGACCATGTATATATCACAGTTTTGATTTGATTTCACTCAACTTGGCCTAGTATATATTACTATACAATAGAGTAAGTAAATGAAAAGTACACTATAATATCTTATCAATATAAACCAATATTAAGCATCCGAAAATGTGACGTCGTTACCAATAAAGTAGGTTGAGATTAGTGAAGAAAAATGTTGACTATTTATCGATCGTGCGGGCAACCAAATTTGTTTGTTAGCATGGAATGCAGTTATTTGTGAACTATATCAAACTAAACAATTTGTGATTATGCTTTCTTTTATTTGTTTTCAGTTTTAGCTACCTTTTTCTGTTTGACATCTGATGTATTTATGTGAGTCTTCCAAATTTGTTCTTTTCAACTTCTTATCCAACAAAGTAAAAATTCCTCCATTTGATCTATATTGTGGAACTAATATTTGCATTAAGATAAGCTAATCTACATTACACCTCTCTTGAAGTGTGTCCCTTTTATTAATGTGGGATGCCCTTTTTATTTTTTAACTTCCTATCTTACAATGTTTACTTTCTTCTTTCTGGAAATAGATTGTATATTGCACAATTGAATCAGGCACTGGAAATCTAATAGTAACAGAAAAGATTTTCTTAAGAATAGAAACTTATACAAATCATCAAATAAACAGAAAATTTTGATTCAGTTCATATTCTCAAGTTAACAACAAGCTGAACTACAAAAATGATCCCTCTTCCCTTCTTCCTGCTTGAACATCGTCCCTTTTGATTCCATTTTGGTCATATCAAGAAGTAAGCCCGTAATTCAGACACCCATTTATTACTATCTGATTCCCACGACGAAAATAGCAGCCGCCGTCAAATCTCTGGTCAGCTTCTTCACTGCTATCTTCAGCTTCATCTTCATCTTCATCATCACCATCTTTTTCTTCACCTTCATCAGACGATAAAGGAACCAGCCAACAAGCACCATATAAGTGCCCATTAACACATACAAAGTACTCCAATCCAGTCTCCATCGAACCAAGCCGCCGCGCCGCACTTTTGGGTATGAGCCGAGCCGCCGTCATACTCCAAACCCGAGCTCGACAGAATGGACACTTGGCTCCTTCTTCAAGCTCCACTCGTCTTCTGATCAAACTCGCCCTTGTCCTAGATTTCATAAATCCCCAAAATACCCCTCTGAAAAGCCCCAAATCATCGCTCCCAGTTGGATGCTCACACGGATCACTCACGTACAGCAAATCACTTCTACATTTCTTCACCAAAAAACTCCGACCGGATGTCTTCGAAAACCGAGATGTTTTCACGAAGTGACCCGATGCCGATTCGCGCACTTGGAAATGCCGGGTCGATTGACATCCATTGCAGAAAAACATCAATTTTGCCATCGCCTGCCATCCGCCGCCAATTCTACCGCTCGGAGAGCCGTCAGTTAACGCCGTTATCATTTGCGGAGCTCGATACACGCATAGCTCTCTCCATAGAATCCTTCTCGCAACTGCACGGAGTTTCCTATTGACCGACGCCGTTTGACATAGTGTACGAATATCCCAATTCATTGACGCAAACACCAAGATAAGAATCCTCTCATTGTAAATTCCCGATTCGGACGACTCTCCGACCCGCCGTCTTTGACTCCGATTGTCACTCATACTTACTTTTCCGACGAGAATGTGGTCAGTAAAGTAGTTTTTGGGAACTTAAATAAACGGCTAAGAGTAGTATAGATAAATAAATACCTGCCCATCACATCATTGCAAAATACTTGGCTACGTGCTTCTCTTTGATTGGATGATAGAGACCATACGGATATAATATTTCTTCGGGTCAATGTAATCGTATGGAAGCAAGCAAGCAAGGATCCATGGACACGTGTCCTTTATTAAATACATACTCCATTTTTTTTTAGTGGCTCGAAAATATCTTATGTAATACGTGGCAGGGCTATAAATATTTTGGATTTTAATATATGTTTGTGCTTCTTTCTACAAGTGATGTGCTTACAAGTGTTTCTTCAAACAACCTACCAACACGTATATCTTTTTGACTTGTTTACAGTTATAGTGTGTAATTTTGTAGGGAAGAAAGAGACAAATCGATATAGCATGATTGAGTACTTTGAAAAAAAAAAAACGTTACTTTTGATATTTGTAGTATTATATTATATCATTAGAAAGATATTTTTCATGTGCCAGATGGAAGTGTTTGATTTCACTTGTTTGTGAATTTATATTATAGTTACTATAGTATAGAATTATTGATTTAAGACGTATTTATATGTGTATGCGTATAATATTGTCTTGTGTTTAAAGTTACTCCATTCATTTTAAATTAATTGAATTTTTGAAATATTTTTTATTTTTCAAATTAACTTAATTATTTAATTTTCTAGACTAATTTTAATATGTTCTTCTAATTTTACCCTTCATTAGTTAATAACGTACTATATTGCTTTTATCTCATGAGCTTATTCTTATGACGTTCCTTCATGTTTGAGTATGGTTATATTCTCACAACTTTTTGTTACCGAAGTTAGACATGGAACTTTATTCTTTACTTAATCCTTTTTATGTCCATGTTCCATTGATACCATAATATGCGCAATAACAAGAATAACTAATGGTAGCAATTTACGATAATTCATTATTCTTCGCTACTATATATAAAAGTTAAAGTAATTGTTGTGGACAATTCTGTTTTGTTTATTTGCAAATTTCAATCTATCCAACATATGTTAGATAAGTATTTTTAATTTCAAACGATGAGCTTTTATTTAATCTTTTCATATGCTATAAAACTCGATTTATTGGTAGAAAAATATTAATTAAAAGCGAGTTCCGATCCAACTTAATAATAATAATTATTTCTACTTTTCTTCAAAGTATAATAGAGTAAAAATTAAAAGTAGTTGACTAGTAAGAAGAGGGGGTGAAATTTTATGTTACAATTCTTTTTTAATAATTCAAATTTTGTTTTATCTAATAAATACGAGTTAATGTTTATATATATGTCAAATTAAAAGACCAAGGCATTGATGTTGAAATGAGATAGGACAAATGTCGGATCCATTTTCGGGTCGCACCACAATTATCTGATGATGGAGTAGAGTCTTCCTTGATGTTTCTTAAATTCTCAGGTTTTCTTTGGGTGAGTTGCCAAGAATCTGCGGGAAACTATTCATCTTTTTTTAAACCCCATTGATGAGGTTGTTGTGACACATATCAAAATGGGTGCTTCTCCATCAGTTCCACAAAAATGAATCCACCAATTCACCGTCAAGGTTATGTTTTTACAGAATCTCTTTTCAACGTGTATTAGCATTCTCATATCTTTGTTTCCAATTTGCAGGATAGCAAAGGAAAGGATGTAGACCTCACCATCTACAATGAAAAAGTGCTTCTTCTTCCAAATGGTTTACACTCCTCCTTTTTCCATTATTTTTATATGCAAGTAATTTCCAAACTTTAAGCTTTATTATCTGTATCGGTTACTTATTGACCCCTTCATCACAAACACTTTTGTTTTATTGTGAATTCTGTCCAAATGTATTTATTAGGAATTGCACTTCTATACAGTTCCTTTAATATCCAAATTATTGAGTTGGTCTATTACAATTTAGCTAAAGATTAGTTAAATTGACTTTTAATTAAATTAACCCTCAATAAGCGAAAAGTGTCACATCAATGTGTGTGGTGGGGGTATTATTGTTATGATATATTACCCCCTTAGACATGTGGTGATGGTGTGCGTGTGTGTTGAAACAGTTCATTCACAAACTCAAACTATACCCAATTGACTGAACTATACGACAAATACAAGGAGGAAGGTGATCCTTTCGTTTTCTCTCAAAATTTGTTCCTCATATTGTTACAATTAGTTACTGACTATACATGATGACATATTCGTATACTCATAATTTTTCTCTCAAGTGTGTACTCCCTTAACTAAGTTTGTGATTCTGTACATACGACAATGTAGTATATATTTTAATTGAAATTCAGGCTTTGAGGTCTTGGTCTTCCCCTGCAACCAATTCTTGAAGCAAGAGCCAGGGACAAGTGAGGAAGCACAACAATTTGCTTGCTCTAGATTCAAGGCAGAATATCCCATTTTCCAAAAGGTAAGATGACATGTATGATAAATTTTGATAATCAAGGCATTTTCACCTAATGACATGGACTTAGTTATTGTTTGAATTGCGCTTATGCTCTTAGTGGTCGTTAAGGGTGACAGAAGCGGCTCACAATCTTCCCTATTGGATGTTGAAAATGTAAACACATATAGAGCACAGAGATCCACTAGAACATAATATATGTAAAAAAAACATGAGACTGGAAGCAAAATCAGGACACTTGAAGAATATATGTTTGTCCCAAGATTTGTGGTGGAAAGGGGTTAGAGCTTAGATGTTATTGTGCATCCTTTTTGGACTGCTCGACCATGTTATACATTTAGATAGTACAACTTATTGTGTGGCAAAAAAACAAAACAAGAAAAGCTAATTCTGAAATCCTGTTGATTCTTGCTTGTGGTAGATAATATATTAATGAGTTATTGATGAAGTTTAGTATGTCTTTTAATCCGTGATGGAGGGGGTTGGAGATTAGATTTTATTATGTGTCCTTTTTGGCCTGCTCTACCGTGTTATACATTTAGATAGTTACAACTTATTGTGTGTGGCAATAGAACAAAACAGGAAAAATTGATTTAGTAATTCTGAGTCCTGCTGATTCTTGCTTGTGGTAGATAATGTATTATTGATCTATTGAATGCAGGATCTTGTTTATGTGGTTTCACTTATTGATGTAGTTCCTAATTCTTATAATGTATAGAAATAAAATTTGTATTGTATCTGGGGGATTTCCCAAGTAATATTTGGGGGGAAATTTGGCAACAGATACAATACAAATTTTATTTCTATACATGATAAGAATTAAGAACTACATCAATAAGTAAAACCACATAAATAGGATCCTGCATTCAATTGCTCATTAATACATTATCTATCACAAGCAAGAATCAGCAGGACTCAGAATTACTAAATCAACTTTTCCTATTTTGTTCTATTGCCACATGGCCCACACACAATAAGTTGTAACTATCTAAATGTATAACACGGTAGAGCAGTCCAAAAAGGACACCTAATAAAATCTAATCTCCAGCCCCCTCCATCACGGATTAAAAGACATACTAAACTTCATCAATAAGTACTCATTAATATATTATCTAACCACAAGCAAGAATCAACAGGATTTCAGAATTAGCTTTTCCTGTTTTTTTTTTTTTGCCACACAATAAGTTGTACTATCTAAATGTATAACACGGTCGAGCAGGATGCACAATAAGCTCTAACCCCTTTCCACCACAAATTAATAGATTTCTCAAGTAATATTTGGGGGGAAATTTGGCAAATAGTGTTTGTCCATACAATTTGCCATTATTTGGCAAATATCCCAAATACTAGTATTTGGGCCAAATCTCATTATTTGGGATCTTTTAAAAATTGAAATTTTACACCAAACTTTTATCTTTTACAAAAACATCCTCCATAGTAGTTGTTTGCGTTGTATTACATAATTTTTTACGTAAACACCAAAGTAGTGATGAAATATTCATTGAATATGAAAGTGTTGATGGGGGTTTGCCTTCTGGGTCGTGCTGGGCTTGCCTAGTGCGGGTTACCTCTCATATGTGGTTTGCGAGCTATTGCATAGGAGCGAGGGTTTTACCTTGTGCGCACCCAAAGGATAACTGCTGCGGGTTTCCCTTGTCATAAAAAAAAAAATGATATGGTTCTTGATGAAAAACCGACTCAAGATAACAAAGTCATGTGCTTGTCTACTTCACAATGTATGGAATGATGCTTGTTGCACTCACTCCAAACTACCACATTGCTCCAGTGTCATAAACACTACTTGTTATTTGTTGCAACGAAGATCCAATTGAATTGTAATACAAACTTATGGTAGTTTTGATAGTTTTTAAAACTTATGGGTATAAATTATATTTTTTCTAAAAAAGTGAAATATGTTTTTCAAATACTATGGCCAAACACATGGTGAAATTTCACCCAAATAATATTTGGAAATCTATGGCCAAACGCTAGCTTAGCATTTAGCTCATTTTGGTCTAACCTTGCTGCATTTTGAATCCAATTATTCCAGTGTATATGATTGCATCATTTCCAGTTATTACTTCTTGTTCGTTATCTACTTCTTACCTTTGTTTAATTTTCGATAAGTCTCATCTGTGTTGCATGCGCCCAAGGGTGTGGTGAGACATTTGATGAAGAAAATGAAACAGGAACAACAGCACTGGCCGTAATAAACTGACTTTCATGCTAAGCTGGATTCTACACCACGTGAGACTGGGGTTTGAATCCCAGCAAAGGCGAAAAAAGTTACATCATTTCATTCTATCTTCCTATTGAAGAGTTACTTACATATACTGGTGAGAGGATATAGGTACCTAGTGGATAGTCGTGGCCCATTTGCCTGGTGGCCAGAGACCACCTTACAGAAAGGATTTTCATCTGTCTCCAAACGTTTGCTAAGTAATCCTCATCTGTGTTTGTTGTCTACTTTTTACCTTTTGTATAAGTTTCTATACCATGTGACATTGTTTCCGTTTGAATCCTTTCTTGTTTGCCATATGTTCATCTTAGCATTCAGAAATCAGTTCGTTCTTAGTATATGTGTTTAATTGTACTGGTGAGTATTTCAGTTGAACAAATAAATGACTGTTAGAGTTATCCTACTGAAAACTTGTTATTTTGCTAGAGTAAATCTTGTTAAAAGATCAAAAAGCTGATCAAATGTATCGGGAAATGATAGCCGTTGTTGTAACCTGATCTAATTCTGTAGACTTAACGAATCAGCAGGAACTGTATTATGGGAATGTGTGAGGTGGCAAATGCTTTTGTTGCTCTGCACCTTTACCTTTCCGCCATTTGTCCTTTTTTCTCGTTATTTCAATTTAAAGGCAATAATTCTAGTTTTTCAATTGTGTTGTACCATTGAAGTTTGAACATATTTCTGCCCTTTTACCAGAAGTTGGAAGCAATCATCCTGCTATATATGGCCTTTTTGCATTCTATGTATTAGTTGGTCTTGTATATCAAGATTTTGAAGAGTCTATCTGCAGCTGGTTATTGAGAATATCTTTTATCGTTTTGTTGCAACTCTGTTGACCTAATAACAAACTTGAAAGTCAAACTAGGTGCGAATTAATGGTCCGGATGCAGCACCAGTTTACCAATTCCTTAAATCAAGCAAAAGTGGTTTTCTCGGTTCCAGCATCAAATGGAATTTCACCAAATTTCTGATTGATAAGGAAGGAAAAGCTATCAAGCGTTATGGCTCCACTACTGCACCATTGGCAATTGAGGTTGGCTTCTCTCTCTCTCTCTAGAGTCTCGGGGCAGCAACTTAGTAACACAGAAGTAAATATTGTTGCGAAAATAATAAAATAGGGCAACCTGGTGCACTAAGCTCCTGCCATGTACGGGCTGCTCCAGGGAAGGGTCTATTGCAGACCACCTTACCCTCTTCTTATTTTTTTGATAAGCAAGATCTCCACAATTCTTGTACTAATGGAAAACTTATAGATTTTCTGAAATATAATTTTTGTTAATGACTCCAAATCAAGTAGCAAATTCAGTGCCCTTTATGAGATTCATGTACGTACAGAGGTGATTTTCCCTGGATTAACTTGCAGACTGATATCCAAAAAGCACTAGGGAAGGTGTGAGAGGCTATATCAGTTGATGAGTTCAGTTACATAAATAAAAAGAGGATGGATGGAGATTTCTTGCATATTCTGCTTGTACATATATAGTGTTATCTGGGGAACAAAGTTTCAGTTTTTGCACGTCTCCTACCTAGCTCCCCATCCCTATCTCCTCAATGTAATTTACATACAATAATATATGGTGTCTGTTTCATGGTGTTGTTTATTCTTGGGCACATTTTGCAGCTAATATTGATTAAGATTGTTGATTGAAGTAACAGAATAACTTAAAATATTCAAATGATGACATACAATACTTATATAACCACCAAACGTAATACAATGAGTCATACATACTACGTACATTTAAACTTTAAACTTTTAGGAGGTAAAGGCCCATATCCCCTCCTAAAAATCTTTACTTATTGTAAATAAAGTAGGTAATTAATATATAGGAGTCCGTCAAGCTCCATGCCACATGTACTATATATAGCGTGCGTTTTAATTAAAGATAATCGGTACTTATGGAGAGTGTGGTGACTTCTGATGATCATTTTCTTGGTACCTTGCGGAGGAACCACAGGTGAAAGTTACACTGCAAGTTGCATGAGCCAAAGTAGTATACTGATGGATTGGCCTGGCAAGGAAAGTAGGCAAATGAGTCAATAGAGAGCAGACACATTCGCTATCGACAGCTTTCATCCACCTACAGCATTCCTCTTCTGCTGGAGTTTGTGTATACCCAAGACTCGTAGGAGGTGCAGGTGCTGGAGAGAACGTGGGTACTAGGCCAGGTGCGGGTGCAGGACCAGGTGCTGGAGAGAACGTGGGTACTGGGCGAAGTGCTGGTGCAGGTCCTGGTGGAGGCAAAGGAGTAAGTGGCAAAAATTGACATGCATTGTTCACAAGTGAAAATTGAGAGAGACAAAGTGGACGAGGGACAGCAGGGCCGGGCCAAGTTGCAAATTGGCTATTTGATCCTCCAACGTAAATTATAATTAGGAGTAACAAAGTTGAAACTTTTCCTTGGGCTTGGATCATCTTCATTTTTGCTTGATATTATGATGTTGTTTACTAATAGCGATGATATACATATTCAGCATTAATCGTCCAATGTTAGTCTTATATACTCGTAAAGAAAACAAAAGTTGCATGCATTATCTTTATATGTTACGTTTTCATAGTTAGGTATATTATTATTTTTATCTGAGTAATTAAAGAAGACAAAAGGGGGTGAGGACGACTCTTTCTTTTTATGTTAACAACGCTTCTTTAATTATCTGACGATAGCTTCGGCGTAATTAATTAGTAAACAAACCTTGTTAAAAAAGAAAATGCTTAAAATTGAATTTCTCTTTAATTTGCTCGTAAAATTCAATCACATTTGTGATTTGACTAGTATAATAATATGGTTTAAGGGTCTTAAGTTATGCTCACATGTCAATATATAGTTGTATATAGTAGTAGGCTTAATACATGGCCATGTGATATTTCATTTAAACAATCAAATAATGCTTTGACTTATTGGTTATTACTTCCTCAATTTTTCTTTTTGTTAAATCAAAGCTTATAGGATGCTGGTGCTACAGACAACAATTCTCTCTCCCATCAGTAAGTACTACAATAACCCATTGAGCTCTTATTATTATTATTATTATTATTATTATTATTATTATTATTATTATTATTATTTTGACACAAGAAATTAGTCACAATTTTCTAGCTTTGTTCCATTACCATATTCTTCCATATTTCCTCTCCCTCCTGTTTTCCTCGTTTTTTCAACATAACTTGTGTTGCATCCAGTCGATGTACATTCCATCCCTTGACATTTATCAAACGATTTATTTTCTCCAACTGTTGGCTTGCTAATTTACAGTTGTTGATCTTAACTTCGTTAATGGCATCTTCAAGTAGCTCAACACGTGTCTCCTCGTCGACGGACTATGATAATTCTGCTCGAAAATAACGATCAAATTCTGGAACACCAATGGCTTTTCTAATACCTTTGGAGTAATCTGAATTTGTAGGATTGAACATAGTCCGTACGTACCTCGTTCACCATTCCTTTATCCACCATTTTGTCCACTCGTTCGGACAACAAAGAATTTAGTATATATGTGCATGGACATATCGACCCAGAGGAAATAAAAGTCGTATCTGTTGAAAATATGATTAAATAAATATCTTGTTCGAAGAATTTAACCATCTAGTGACATTGTTATAATATGATTCCGTACGTGTTTGGGTTATATATCAAACTTCATGCAACGGGTTGTGTTAAAAGAACAATTAAATGTTTTGTGATACTAATAAAAGAGAATATTGGCCCCATATGGCCTTTTTAAGGTCATTCTCGAAAATTTGAAGATTTAAATTAAAGCAAATGAATTCCCCTGGATATTTGTGTGAATACCTTTAAATTTGTCCCTTTTAAAAACATATTTTAAGGGCAAGGAAGGAGAATAATACTAGATTTTGCGTTTAAATGAAAACTATATCGTTGGTAGATTATTATTTTTTTTTCCAGACAAATTAAGCCCACTAGACTAATGGGGGCCGGGACATAATTTAAAGTGTGGCCTCAAAAGTGCATTCGTATTATAAATGTCATATGCACTCTAAATATTTTGAATGGGAATTAATATCACACAATTCAACAGTACCTTGTACATAACTTGTAGGTTTTATCATAAACGAGTGCCTCGATGAGCGAATTGGATCCTCCGACGATGATCGGGAGCTTTTCACGGCCACTTATGGAGTTGATAGCAAATGAAACCATGCTACAGAAGCTCTTGGCTATGAACTCCTTATAAGGATCAGCCATAAGATGGTGAGGTATCGAACGACGTTCGTTTTCAGTAGTTTTGTTTGTAGCAATGTCAAGTCTTTTGTATACTTGTATTTTGTCAGAGTTGATTATTTCTCCCTTGAAATGAGTGGCTAGGTCGATTGAGAGTCTTGATTTTCCGGCGCCGGTGGCTCCCATCACCACCACAACCTTATGATCCATTTGTGGTGGTTGCCCAATGTGTATCAATGGACACGTACGTTTGGTTGCACATTCTTGTTGATATTTTCATTGTATATATAGAGTACAACGTAAATTGTAAGAAAGTTACTCTTTTAATTTAGATGTTTGTAGATATATTTCAACTAGATATACCATGCATGGATGATGGATCTACTTAGCTTGTTTTCTGCAGCCAATATGTTGAGTATTTATATATGGTGGAGTGTCATAGACCATTTCCATCAAATTTGGTTCCAATACTTTTATTCTTATAGTATTGCATTGAAGTATAAAATGTATGCACTAATTCAAATAAAAAACAAAACACCGATTCTAGATTTTAAATTTATGAATTTAGTATAAATTTCTGATTTTACAGTTATAATTTCTGAAGTTTATTAATATGATTAAATATTCAATGGATCTTCAATAAATAATCTTAGTTTTTGAGAAACGTTTTGTCGAATAAATAAATTAATATTGAGAGTAAAATAATATTTTTTATAGTTAAAAATGACAAGTAAAAGTGAATCGAAAGAGTAGTAGTAAATTTAACATGTTATAAAGGGTAAGTATTTACTATTCTTTTCTCAAGTTACCAATCAATACTAATTATGAGCGCGTAAAAGTTATTCCCTCCGTCCAATAATAGTTTTCCGCACTATATTATTTTGGAATGTCCAACAATAATTGTCCACTTTATAGTATTATTTTGGAATGTCCAACAATAATTGTCCACTTTATGAAATCAATGGATAATTTTACACTTAGTTCCTAATTTACCCTTTATCATTAATTATAGTCATTTCCTTATTACATTTTTTCAAGACATTGTATTTATTATATTAAAAGAATAATATAATAAAATTAACCTTATATTTATAGGTTCCTAAGAAGTATGTAAAGTTAATAATGAAAACTAATATGGGACGGAAACACGCCTCTAAACAACTGTATTTTTGCGGTGGTTAAAATACTAAATGAGGAATTGTCCAATAAGAATAAATACCTTAGGAACAAAATGAGATATGATCATAAATAATTAGTGCTAATGGAAGTCGAATAATCCTTAATTGTTTTTTTTTTCAACCTTAATAAAGTTGACCGAATTAACTTATCCATGACCACGGGAAACACACAAAAAGACAGATGCGGACGGTGACATTTTAATATTCAAAATTTATTCTGATTTTAAAAAAATATTCAAATCTTAGCTAATTAAAAGCAATATTTTCACATCTGATATATTTATCCAAGTGGGAGGCTGATTACTTAAAATAGGATTTCACTCCATAGCCTTTTACATTTATACTTAATGAATGAATATAATAATAGTGAGTGGCCTGAAAAATCAATTTTCTAATTTCTTGTGTTAATTATATAGATGCATTACAAATCGATCTATTTTTAATCGCATCTAGTATTTCGAATATCTATATTTAAATTAATTTAAATTTGTGTTGGTAACTGAAATAATGTTTGATTTTTTATATTAATGAAAAATAAAGGTTTTATTTTTCCGAACAGACACATGACTTTTGTGTATAGGCACTACCATATATTTTTTTTTTTGAAAAAACACTGAGTTCGCTCAAATTTCAAGTTTCTCTTCTTCTCTCTTTTTTCACATTGTTTTTTAAAATAATTTGCTTTAGCTTTTGCCTGAGATACTAGACTATTTCGTTAGAGATCATCCATTCTATCTTGAAATGAAATAATATTAAACTTTAAGTACGAGATTAAGTTTTATTTTATGTTAATAATTTTTATATTCATCTTACTTTCTGCTTGTGTGACACCAAAATCTTCATGATTTTCTATTTCCATTTTGGAGACTAAAATTCTTGTGATTTTCTACTCCGCTTTGTTACTTGATTTAAAAATAGAAAAACATCA
The DNA here is from genome assembly GCF_019186545.1 of Solanum stenotomum. Taxonomy (NCBI): domain Eukaryota; kingdom Viridiplantae; phylum Streptophyta; class Magnoliopsida; order Solanales; family Solanaceae; genus Solanum; species Solanum stenotomum. Next base: position 325,382 of record NC_064289.1, read on the forward strand.
TCATTTTATTAAATCTGATTAAAGATATAGAAAACTGAACCAACGGTGCATAGATACGATCATACTAAATATTATCTAACTCGAATGAAAAAAAAAAATTAAAGATAAAAGAATCTCAATTGTTTACCATTCGTTTTATTTGTTGATGGTAATTAATACAAACACAAGCTGATCTAATATTCTACGTAGTAATATAATGCCTTTCTCCTATTCATGAAATCAAACACGATCTTAGGATTCACAAGCTAATTAAACAAAGGAGTATTAGTGTCTAGATAAAGGAAAGAATGATTCTGGATATACATAGAAAACAGACTTGATCACCCCCCACCCACCCCAATTTGATTATGGTGGATGACAATTTGATCATTTTATATATGGATTTTGGACTAAACCTATCGATAAAGGTATCTACACTATCAAGAAGTACAATTGAAAGATTCATTAGATCGACTATACTTTGTAACTTGTTTCGAATTAGCCTTTTGAAGTATGAAGGGACAACACAAAAATAATTAGTTCATTGCACTAAAGGGATTATTTTTTCGAGCGTATAGAGGAAATGATCTTCCATGACGAGTTATAATTTTGAATAAAGAAAAAATATTTCAACAAATGTCGTATATGTTTTATTTAGTACTAATGTCATGTGTTATATTTTATGGATGTAATCGAAAAATCCACTTCAACAAAAAGGGTTGAATCTCAAAATAAAATAGAAAAATATAGTGTTTTAATGACACCCAACGATGTTTTGATGAAGCCAGTGCGGTTATTCATACGAAAAAAGAGGACAATTTTTTATAATATCATCCTGATGATTGATCAATGGTCAATTATTTTGAGGGTCTATTCTTTTTTTTTTTTTAATCTTTATGTAATTAAATTTATTTTCTTTTTCTGTTTCAATTTATCAAAAAGATACACTACTAATATAGTGAAAATTGGATTCAACTTTTGCATCTTAGATCATCCTAATAATTGATCGATGATCAATTATTTTGAGGGTCTGTTCTTTTATTTTTATCTTTACGTAATTGAATTTATTTTCTTTCTCTGTTTCAATTTATGTGGCATAATTTATTTGCAACAAATTAAAGTATATGAATATGCACATCACACATTGTGTACTTATCTTACCATTAGCTTCAAATTTTAGATCCAATTGGCTTAAATTAAAGTTGTAAACTCATATATGGCACACATCCTTGATTGGTGCTCGGTGACTTACTTTTAACTAAAATTTTCCAAATTGGCTACAACTTAAATAGCAAGGACACGGTGGAAACCGGCTAACAGGTGCAATTCCTACCATTAAAACATGGGAAAATTGTATATAATAGCAAATTATTAATTCAAATTAAATGTTATAAATATATTTGATTTAATTGTACCCTATAACAAATTATCGCTATTTTCGCCACTCTCCCTGGTGGAATCTCGCTCACCACTCTCGTTTGGTGGCAGTCTCGCTCGCCTCTCTCACTTTATACAAAAACGCAAATGTATAAAATGTGTTTGTGTTTGTATAAAGCGAGAGAAAACTATATATATACATATATTTTCGTTTTCCTCTCTCCCATCTCCCAGATCTCGCTCTCCACTCTCCCAGATCTCACTCGCTCACTCGCGTCTCTCACTTTATACAAACAGAAACGAAATGTATAAATTGCACTTCTGTTTGTATAAAGCGAGAGAAAATTGAATATATACATATATCTTCGTTCCCCTCTCCCAGATCTCGCTCTCTCACTCGCCTCTCTCACTTTATACAAACAGAAACAAAATGTATAAATTGCACTTTTGTTTGTATAAAGCGAGAGAAAATTGTATATACACATGCAAATACATATATCTTTGTCCTATACACTTATAATTATATAATACAAATATTTTCCTGTCCAATTTTTTTTTGCCTTTCTCTCTTTCTCGTTTTATACATACACAAATTATTACAATTGATCTTTTGTATACAACTGTTTTCTTTGTATATGTATAACGAATTATACAACTGTTTTTTTTGTATATGTATAGCGAATTATACATAAATATATTTGCAATAAAGCGCAATTATGTAAACTTTGTTATAGCATATAAATATAAATTCTATATTTGTTATATGTGAAAGTTGCTCATAAAACATGAAACAGCCCACGCGTTTAGTCCAATGGGCTTTCTTGTTTTCTACCCACGATTAGGCGGGTCCATGTGCTATGGGCTCATGAAATACGATACGACGCCATTGTAATGGGAGCGTGCTTGTGTTTTTGATGAATACCCCTGGCGCTCCTTGCTCTAAACCCTACTCTACTATGTTTTCAATTTCTTCGGCACAATGAAGCTCGTCAGGTTCATTCGACATCTTCAATTTTTATTCTCTGTGAGTTATTTCTAGTGAGCTTAGCCATGGATTTAACTTTAACTTTAACTGTAACTGTCTGTACAGATTTTTGATGAAGCTGAACAACGAAACTGTCTCAATTGAGCTCAAAAAGGGAACCGTTGTTCATGGAACCATTACAGATCACTCTCTCTACCTTTCTATCAATTTCTTCGTTTTTATTTTGTTCTCAGTAGATATTCTGTATTGCTATATTTACGTATTAGGTATGACCTTTGTAAAGTCTGAAATGAACAATCTGCACTTATGTAATAGCTGAGTTGCTCACGCCAATAAGTAAATTAAAGAACGTGCTGTATGAATTTGATTTTATTCGGAAGAGAAGTTATTTGGAAGTGTCGCTTACTGAAAGTGTAGTTGCTAGGTGGGATATGCAAGTTGCTAAATAGGACAAGTTAATCGGTTCATAGCAGATGAATGGTCACTGCAATAGTTTACTTCATTCTCTTTCACTTCCACCGTGAGTCACTATGTATCTCTATAAATGCATGGAAGCTGAACAACGGGACTGTCTCAATTGAGCTCAAAAACGGCACCGTTGTTCATGGAACCATTACAGGTCACCCTCCCTATCTTTCTGTCTATCTCTTTCTTAGCTATATTTAGGTATTTCCCTGTCAAGTCTAAAATGAACAATCTGCACGTATGTAATTGTTGAATTGCTCACGCCAATATGTGAATTAAAGAATGTGCTTGTATGAATTTGATTTCCTGGGTTGACAAGTTATTTGGCAGTGTCTCTAACTGAAAGTCTAGTTGTTGGGTGGTATATGGCAGTTGCTGAACTACAACAACAACATAATACCCAATGTAATTCCACAAGTGGTGAGGTCTTGGGAGGCAGAGTGTTTGCAATTCTTACCCCTACCTCGTAGAGTTAAAGAGGTTGTTTCCAATAGATTCTCATGCTTAAATAAAGCATTTCCAAACAATTTTAAAAAGGATATGCAAAAATAAGTGCTCATGACAGACAAGTGAGGTTTTGCTCAAGTGGTTGAGCACTTCCACAATCAACTAGTAGGTTGAGGGTTTGGGTCAGAGGATAGGTGGGAACACTATTGATCCTTCTGGGCTCCTGGGGGTGGGGTGGAAAAACGGAGCAACAACAACAACGAAAGCAAGTTGCTAAACTGACTTTGGTTTATGCCACAAGTTAAGTTAGTTCATAGCAGATGAATGGTAACTGCAATAGTTCGCTTCACTTCCACTATGAGTCACTATGTATGTCCATAAATGCATGGAAACTAGGGCTGAGAAGCTGTAGAAAGTATATGAGGTAACCTGTCTCAATCTGTCTACTCCTCTCACTGCCCTTCTGAATTTGTTATCTTCTTATCCTCTCTAAATCGCACATATTATCTCTGCTTCATTCTTTCTCCAACTATGAAGTTCCTTTCAAATATCAATAGGAATTCATTCTCAAGTGCAGAGCTATTTCTGCCTATCATCACTGTAATTTATGTCTAGACTCTAGAGAACTGTAATTTCTCTCTGTTAATTGTACTCTGCTTCAATAAAATAACATCTCTCGTTCTCTTTTTTGTGGCTCTAAAAGTTGGATTATTACACAACTCGAAGAAATTTGAAGTGTCACTATAATAACTCAACAATTCCTACAATGACTTTGTATGCATTTAAATACAGCTATGATGTCTCCATCCCAAACTAGTTGGTTTGTCTATATGAGTGTCCTATATTTGTTCTGCTTTATTCGGATCATTTCATTAATTCACAGTTCGTATACTGAAAATACAAATCTCTATATTAAAAAACAAAACAAAAAACTAAGAAATTATGTGAGTGAACATGGGATTCTTATCATCTTTTTGTCATTTTCTTAATATTTTTCATAAGTTAACCCCATTCATATATTCTTTGCTTTAAAACTTAAAACTATGTTTGGTTGGGGTGGAAAAAAGAAGCTTAAGAGGAATGAAAGTAAGAGGTTAAAAGTTAATTTCCTTGTGAGTAAAAAAGGGATAGAAAGCAAAAGTAGATGGGTTGTGCATTCTTTTATGTGGATTTTTCAGTGTATCTGAATTTTGATGGAAAAAGGAAATGTATTTGTCTTACTTCTGTTCCAACCATACCAAACAACCTGAACTACATTGCTTCTATCCACTTAAGGGAGGAAAATTGCTGAATAACAAATACTCCACATCAGGGGGGAGTAAATCAGTGACCAATGATTCACTTAAGGGAGATGGATCAGTAGAATCTCTCTTGACTTCCTATTGAGATAGTAGTATTTTCTAATACTTCTAAATTTTCACGGATAACTGTCACCATTAATTTTGATACATCAGTAGAAAGTATAAAGAATTTTTGGTACTTTTTATACTGCTATTATTATTTCAGTGTTGTGTAATATTAGCTTGAGATAAGTTTAAACAGAGTAACATGGTCAATAAGGATTCATTTAGCCGGACTAAACTTGTTTGAAACTGTGGTGTTGTTTCTTTTGTTGTTGTTGTAAGACCTTCACTATCATTTTGTCGATAGAATAGGTCGATAACATAGTGCTTTTCAGAAATTTAAGTCATCTCCACATGGTTCCAGATCATTATGCCACCATTGTTCTCACATCTCAGGTCCCTACAAGTGAAATATTCTATGCTGGAATCATTTGGTCCAAGAGCTCTTTTATTTTCTATGCAAAATCCTGTTGTCTTCAAAACCTATGTTCAATATTAAATGTATTGATTACCTAGTTGTTGCTATACCCGTAACTTATAACACTTGTTTTGATTATATAAGCAAAAACCATGATGCCTCCACTTGTTTGTGGATTGTCATTGTCTATGTGAGGCGTGAGTAAGTTCTTATTTCCCTGCTTGAGGTTAAAGTTCCAGGTACTTAGGTCAGAAAGAGTAGACACATCAAGTGGAGTACTATAGGCTGGTTGCATTTGATATTTGAGCATGTAGAACTAGCGCAAAGAGTGAGAAGTAAGTGGCATATATGATGTTGTGTACTCCGACAGTCACTTTTTCTCTGCAGTGTTAACTAATCTTAAATTCAGCTAGACGAGGAGCTAAAGTTGTGTCGAACTACTGTTATTCACTATGCATGAATGCTTGAGCTTAAGCGGGCTTGCAATCAACTTACAAGTTATTTTGTTGTACCCAAGTTTTATGACAACAACACCTAGTGTTGCATTTATAATTCTTATCTGTTGTTGTAATCTTGTTGTGAATTCTCTATGTAATTCATTGTACTGTAGATTTTTTACAATTGAGGAGTAGCCATTTATCCCTTATTTCTTTTTGGTGCTCCTATGATTTACCTCTATGCGTTGAAGATAGGGTGTCATTCATAGAATGATAGAACATCATATCTTTAGGTAGGCTTTCTGCTTTTTGGTATACATATACAGGTGTGCTTTGTACCTAAACATTTTTATAAAGAATAATTACTTTATCCTCTGAAAAAATCATCATACTGTAGCTTCTTTGTCCGGCAGTAGAGATGCCTTAGCAAACTTAGATAGGCTTTTTATGGCAAGTGCCAGGGCTTGTGCTGGTTGCATTGAAAATGTCAAATTTGCATGGAAAATAGCCATCTATGTATTGAAGAGTTTATCTCTGGTCTAGATAACGATAGTAGTCAGAAGTAAATATTTGTCCTGTTCTCATATTTTGAGACCTATAGCATTTACCTTTCTCTGTTGGTTGTCCTTTCAATGCTTTAGACTTTTATTCCTTGAGGGGTTGCTTATACTTACAGAAAATTGCTAGATATATTCGGGATATAGAAATATGTATTCAAGCATATCAGTGTGTTTTGAAATTAACTAGGCACAGTGGCTATTAAATCCATCTCCTTATTGAAGTTGCTAAATTGAGAGCTGTGAGTTAAAAGTTTCTGAAGGCAGTTACATTTTTACAGGTGTGGATGTTAGCATGAACACACATCTGAAGGCTGTCAAAATTACGCTAAAAGGGAAGAATCCAGTGACGTTGGATCACCTAAGTGTGAGTGGTAACAACATCCGTTATTACATCCTCCCTGACAACTTAAATCTTGAGACGCTGCTGGTGGAAGAAACACCTAGGGTGAAGCCAACAGCTGGTATTGTCATATTGTTAAGGACTACCTACGTTCAGATGTTTTTGTGCCTTGTGGGTGTATGGTTAAATTTCCTTATTGCTTGGACATCCTTCTAATAACATCTTCCTTTGATTGTTCCTCTTCAGGAAAGCCTATGGGACGTGGTCGTAGGCGCGGTCGTGGGCGTGGGCGTGGACGTGGTCGAGGCCGCTAAATGCATTCCAGCTGCTCTAATTTTTTGATGTAAACATGTGTACGGATTGAGAGATTTGCTCTTAGTTTTTCTAGTAGGAAAAAAGATAGATCTCATACAACAATTTATTTTGGATCTTTGAAGTCAGGAGCATGTTATGTCGTTGCATCATATTGTCTGCTAACATTACTTTCGTATGGCGTTCAATTTTGTTCTGCTTTGTCAAGTTACTCAACTATATTGGTCACTTTTGCATCTACTCAGAATAGAGTGGCATACTATTGGGAATTGAAATAAATATTAAGTTTGATGATCAGAGATATGAGGATTGAACGAAACTCCCATCAAATTTTTGAATCAAAGGAATCGTTTTTGGGTTTAAACTTATAAAGTATAAATTTCATAAATTGTTTGTCATAAAAAAAGAAAAAGAGAGTATAAATTTCATAAATTGTTTATGGGGCTTGAAACTCTAGCAAAATTTCGGTGATGCCATTATTCTTTGGGTTCCACACTTGAACTTATCAAAGTTGTGAAATTATTCCATGTTTTAGTTTTTGTCCAAAATTGTGTTTCGTAACAAAAGCGTGATTAAATGAGATATGAGAGGTTGATATGGCTATTTATGAAACTTTTCCGTAATTGGAGGGCCCAAAGGGAGGTTGGTTCTATATCTTAATTCCTCTTCTGGTCACAGTATAAGTAGAGTAGCAAACTAAACCCTCATCGGCACGTAGCTGCTTGTGATCTCAATGGCGAAGAATAACAACTCGTTGAAATCAACCGCAGTGGTATTCGGAGCCCTAGCATTTGGGTGGCTGGCGATTGAGCTTGCTTTCAAACCGTGGCTTGATAAGGCCCGAGCCTCCATTGATAAGTCTGACCCATCTCATGACCCCGACGATGACACAACCGATCAAAGCTCAGAAGCTGGCAAGTCTCATGTGGATGTTGATCCTCCCCAAAAAAACAACTAATTTAAGAGTTTGGTTTGATATTTATTTGGGTTCTAAACCCCAAAATCCAAATATATATGCTTGAATTTTACTTGGTAATAAATAATCTATGAATGTTAATTTCTGTTTTTCTTCAGTTTCTAGCCATCAAATTATGACCCTGTATTTTATTTTATTATTTTGTTGGTTAAAGTGAAAGAAAAAAAAATAAAATTGGTAGAAGTTTAATAATTCAATTCAAGAGGCAATTTCATAGAGGACAAGTAACTGCACCATTGTTTCTATGATTTGTTTATATATATGGTCAATTTCTATTTGTATTTTATACATGAATACTCAAAATGAGATTTTGACACTTATTTATCATATAAAAATTTATCTACAGTGGATACACTGCATATAGCAGCAAATGAGAATGACAATACAGCCAGAGATAGGGTTGAAGGGATTGTGTTATTATATTCGATTTGACTAGCTAATTATTATGATATGAATATGACTAAATGTTTTCACACCATATTTCTCATAATCTCACCATGATTTGTGGGCTTCATAAATCACATCACAAGACTAATTAATCTTGCTTAACATCACCCTTTGTTAGTTTGTTGTCACTTCTCCAACCCTCAACCACAAATCTCTAGTTTGAATGATAAAAGAGTGATTTGATTTGTAAAAAAAAATGATACTAACATTATTTGTAAGTAAAGTTCTACGTATGTTCAACCCCTTTAGGTTATGAAAATAGTACTTATTTCAAAGTGAATGAACAGTTGGTTGAAAAAAAAACAACTTAGATAGATTGAAATTCTGTATGTGGATCAAATCGACAAAATGGGGATAGTATTAGGTGCAATGCCTAGCTCTCTTTTTAACAAAGTACAAAACATTAAGGGGTCGTTTGGCAAAAAAATAAATAATGCAGGGATTAGTAATGCAAAGATTAGTAATGCAGAGATTACTAGTGCATAGATTAATAGTGCAAGATGTATTTTTTATTAAGTGTTTGGTTCATTGCTTCTAGCCTCATCCTATGTTTGGATTAAAATTCTACAAAAAACTTCTTTCCAATAATACCTTTGCATTATTATGAGATTTTCTATTTTACGTAATCGGTCAATGTAGATAATTGTCGAACAATATTATATTTTTATGGCCTTCTAACTAGCTAGGAGAAGAACAAATTTGTTGTCATGTTTGTTATTTTCTCACTTGAATTTTTTTAGGGTAAACAATTGTTCTCTTAATAAATTAATCACTTAAAAATGTTAATTTTCAATTTAAAATAGATAGACCATCTACTTTAAAATCTAAAAGACGATAAAAATAGTAAAATCGAATAAATCATCTATATTTACATATAAAAATTGCAAGGTGTAGTTTTAATATGTATGCAATTTATAAATTGTTCAAAATACAAACAATTAGAAACCACATATAAACCAACAAATAAAATATTCAATTAAGATCACAAACGTCATGTGGTGATATATTTGCCTTTTCAATTAGTAAATGTTAAACAACTCACATTTTAAATATTGTATTTATTTATTAACAAACAACTCTCTCTAAATAATAAAAATTGTAAGCTAATTTATTTAAATAAATTTACTAGTACAAATATAAAACATAAAATCAAAAAAATAAATAAAATGATTTGAGGGATATTTTTGTCTTTACATAGATAATCTCATGGTATTAAATCCAATGTATTACTAATACCATCACATGGAAGGTATTAGTAATACCTCCTATAATACCGTGTAGGGTGTGTAACTAATTCATGAATTAGTTATACTTAGGCCCAAAAAGTCTACCAAACATAGTACTAAATAATACCATATATAATACATGAATTATTTCTCCTAATACCTCCTACCAAACGATCCTTAAAGACTAGTAACTTTAACTACTGATATTCCATTTAGCGGTGGACATGTTATAGTATTAAAAATTGTGGTTCGTTAACTTTGATTTTTAAAATTATTATATCAAAATAATTCATATGATTCAACATTATAAGTTCGAATTTGATTTTTGATATTTTATAATGAGGTAAATCATAATATAGTTTATTTAACTTTGATTTATATATACGCATAATATAATTAAAAAAAATATGATTATAATTTTTTTAAAAACTCTTAATTATATTATACTAATACATTATAGTATAAAAAGATTTATATGAAAGTACAAACAATTAAATTATATTCTTTTTGTGTTTAAATATTGAATACCTCAAAATCGTAATATCAAAATCACAATATTAAATTTTTTGGTGTGTATATTTATTTTATTTTAATTTTTTGATGTCTCACCACATGAAACATCTCGACTAAATTTGAATCGTGCATTAGACATTCTAGCACAATTTTCACCAAATATTAAATCTTTTTGTGTCGATATTTGATACTCCCTCTGTCCAATCATAGTTATCTACTATTGACTAGACACATTCCTTAAAAACAAATAATAAGGGTAATATTATTATATTATCCTTTGATTTTATTAAATTTAATGTTTTGAAAAACGTGTTAGATAAAAAATATTAGTATTTAATAGCAATGATAAAATAGGCACAAAAAGTAAATTACGTCTAATATTTTAAATTGAATAATTATTGTTAGACAATTATTTTTAATATAGTGAACAAATATGGTTGAACGGAGGGGAGAGAGTAATTCGGTATCAGTATCTACGGCATTGTGGGGGTGAATTTAAGTAGGGTGACACACGTCTTCGTTTTATTAGGTGTATTAATCAATACTCATTTCTAACCTCCAGTACCAATTATTTAATTAACAATACAACATTTAACTGCTGGTATTAATGTAATGAAAATAATATTTGCATGTAAAGGCGAGAAATTTGGGAATTTAGAGAGAAAATTGTTGACATCCCACGTTGAGCCCACGTTCCCATATATTCTCTCTTAAGCCTCACGGCGATTCCACCGGCCTTGTACCTTTTTCCGACATCTCCGCCACAAATCTCAAAACATACGAGTAGCAAACCTCACTTGTTTTTCTTTCAGCAGAAGAGAAGATTAAAAACTCGCTAATTATTACTGAAGCAATAAGTAAGTGTAAAATGCATTTTCTCCTGGTCCCCATTTGCCATTTTAGACTACTTCTTGTTTGTCTTTAATTTTGTCCATACAAGACCCCACCTCATCATCATCAACATCTTCCTCAACTCTTTTACTCTCTCTCTCTCTCTAATGAAAGCCCCACCTAGCTGTATTCAACTTAAATGATTTGTGTGTGTTCACATCTTCTCAAAACAATAACCCTCCAAAAAAAATTCAATTTTTATGGTTTTCCAAGACTTGCTTTTGATAGTCTTGTTTTCTCCATCCCAAGACTGGATTTTTCACTACACCCACTAGTACTTCTTTAGTCTAAAGCAGAGATGAGTGAAAACCCATCTCCCAGATTCTTCAACTTGAAGATTTTCAAGAAACTCAAGGGGTTTAAGCCTTTTGAGCCTTCACCAGGTGTTCTTGGCTGCTTCTTTTTCACTGTTTGCTTATTCTTGTGTCTCTTCTTGTTGGATTATAGAACAGTAAACAAAGTGCCTCGGTTGCATCAGCCATCCTTGTTTGCTACTTGGATTGGGATAAATGGATCGTCTTTGTCCTATAACAAGAGTGAAAAGGTTGATTTTTTGGGAAAAGGTGCAGAAAGTTGTGATATTTTCGATGGAAATTGGGTTTGGGATGAAAGTTATCCACTTTATGAATCAAAGGATTGTAATTTCTTGGATGAAGGCTTTCGTTGTTCTGAGAATGGCAGGCCTGACAATTTCTATACTAAATGGCGTTGGCAACCTAAAGGTTGCAACTTGCCCAGGTTAATTTTACTTGTATTCTTCTGATAGTGACTACTATATACTGTGTTTAGTTTCTGCTGGTAATTTAACTAAAGAAATTAAGAGAGGAGAAAGTGAAAGAATTACTTAAACACTTTAGGCTTTCATATGATGTGTTTTTCTTGCATACCATTTGCTACTGATTTTAGCTGATTAAGATTTTAATCATTGAACGACTAGGTGAACTTAGTTATATACACTGACAGTGCACAATTTGAGTGGTTACATCAGGTTCTCATTCAATTTTATCTAATGGTGTGTAAAAAAACATATAGAACTTAACTCTTACTATATTGGCTCTCATTGAGCATCGTCTAAAGTTGTTAACTTGATGCTTAAATTTTTTATTGTTATTCTTAAGAAGACTTTGTGTAGTAGGGGAGAGCTTTTCATAGTCTTTTCGATGATTATTGAATGCAAATTTTAGTCTTCTAATTACTCTTTTAAGCAGATTCGATGCAAAAACTATGTTAGAGAAGTTGCGAAACAGACGCGTTGTGTTTGTTGGGGATTCAATTGGAAGAAACCAGTGGGAGTCTCTACTCTGCATGTTATCTTCTGCAGTTCCTGATAAAAGTAAGATATATGAAGTTAATGGAAATCCCATCACAAAGCACATGGGTTTCTTGATTTTTAAGTTCAAGGATTTCAACTGCACTATTGAGTACTATAGAGCTCCATTCCTAGTGTTTCAAGGTCGTCCACCTTCAGGGGCTCCCCGAAATGTTAAATTGACTTTGAGACTGGATCAAATGGATTGGAGCTCTGCTCAATGGAAAGGGGCAGATGTTTTGGTATTCAACAGTGGTCACTGGTGGATTTATGAAAAAACTATTAGAGAGTAAGCTCTCTTTTCTTTCTTTTTCAATTTAAGCCCATACTTTTCTTGCTTGTTAACTGATAGAATGAATCTAATGAACACTTGCGATTTTAGAGTTGTGTCAAGAACTCAAAGTCCTCACAAGTGGCTACAAATAGATTATAGCCTGCTACTGTTAGTATCTTTTCTTAATCCCAATACATCGAAAAGTTGCAAAGGTACATATTGTTGCTGTAGTCTATAGTTGTGTATATCTCCCTTCTAGATTTTTGTATTTCAAAAAACTGTTCTAATTTTATATCTGCGAAGATTGGTAAAACATAAAGAAAATAGTTAACCGCTAAATATGTAGTACATAGAGAAAACTAGCATTTACAATTTGCAACATATTGTCAGAACTTCAAAGTTGTTGAGCTACTTTATGGAAAGAATTTTCCATGGAAAAGAATAGTATGCCTCAGAAGACGAAATAACTGATAATCATTAGCAAGCACCTCGGCTTCTGTGCACTTCACTTCTCTTCCTCTGCTCTCTTTGCACATTGTGAAAGGAAAAATGAACTAATGGGCGGGTAGAGAGGGCATACCAATGGGGTTTCCTTTCATTCATTGTCAGATATGCCCTGATGTTAAATTTTGCAGTGAAGCTAATTGATCTAGACTAGGTACTTTGAGTAGTGGATATGTAAGCACAGTAAGTTTTGACAGGGCAGAAATCGTTCAGTAGTGGACTCAGTTACTTTGCAGAAAAATATAAGATCTTGAATTCGAACGATTATCATGCTATGTAGAACCGAAGGTGGTAAATTTGAATATCCGCAGATTGAAGCTCTAAAATATGTTCGAGCTCTTTCATTTGGACTTTTTTGTCTTAGTCTTTAGGTTGGCCTTCTATCTGAAATTGAAAGGGTTTAGTGAGGTATGAGTGATTAGTAGTTGTCGTTGGATTCTATTAGCTAAACACTGCTACAACTATTATGTACTTAGAGGAATTCTTATTAGGAGAAAAACAGCCAAAATTGTTCCAGATAAGTATTGTCCTCATCACGTAAATTTTATTCCTCAAGTTGTTTAGATGTGTTGCTTCCCGCCACTAAGTGGTGCATTAATAGTAAGCACTTTAAGTTTGGACATCAATGTTTGTTGCTTTTTTGAATCATAATCTTGATTATCGATAACCTAATATAATTGTGACTGATCGATTTTTGTATGATAGGGGATGCTACTTTCAACAAGGTGGAGAAGTGGATATGACCATGAATATTGAGACTGCATACAGGAGGTCAATATCGACATTGGTTGATTGGATAGGCCATGAAGTGAATATGACCAAGACACATGTCGTATTTCGAACTTATGCTCCTGTTCACTTTAGGTATGTCTTGGTCTTGATCTGTTAAATGAAGGCAACTTTTCGTAAGGAAACATACTTCTATAATTTTGTTGAGATCTGTTGCTGAATACATCATATTACAAGTGTGAGGAAGATATTTAGTCCAAAGTGGTAATTTAAGTTTAAAAAAGAAGTTGAGAAGGTTGACCCCTAGAGCTTTTTGCTAGTGGTTAAATCATGGTGTACAACAAGTCAACAACAATAACATAACCTGTATAATGCCACAAATGGGGTCTAGGGAGGGTGGTGTGTACGCAAACCTTACCCCTGCCTTGTGAAGACATGGAGGTTATTTCTGAGAGACTCTTGGCTCAAGTAAAATAATTCAAAGCAAGTTTGAAAAAGAAATACAGTGATGAAAAAGCCGTGCAGCAAATACTAGAGAAAAGAACAATTACAACAACAAATAATACGAAGCAAAGGAGACAAGTAGTGGTAATAAAAGTTACAGAGATAATAGAAGAATAGTGATGATAATATCGGTTTGGAAAACTAGATTTCGTTTGACTCCACAAACCCTCTACCTTAATCCCCGACCTCTACATCCCATCCCCCCCCCCTCTAAATCTAGGGTCATGTCCTCGGTAAGTTGCAGGAGTGTCATGTCATGTCATGTCATGTCCGGACACCTCTCCCCAGTGCTTCTTTGGCCTACCTCTACCTTTCCTTAGACCCCTCATATCCAACCTTACACACCTTCTCATTAGGATATGGGGGCAACTTCTTGTCACATGCTCAAACCATCTCGCTTCGCTTCTCTCATTTTGTTTACCACGGAAGCCCCTCCTACCTCATCTCTAATATCTCAGTTCCTATATGTATCTCTCCTAGTATACCCGCACATCCATCTCAGCCTCTCAATAATCTCATTTCCACTACTCTCATTTGTTGGATGTAAGAGTTCTTGACCTTCCAACACTCCGCCCTATACAACATACTTGGTCTAACCACCACATTATATAACATACAAACTGCATAGTGTGTTTATGCAAGTTTGGGTGTATTTCTACCCGAGATTGTATGTTTCCTTAGCTTTTACAGACAGTTTACGAAAATAATAGGTGAAATGTCCTCCACCCTAGTTTGTCATAACTCATGACCTCCTCTTCACCCAACTCGTCTCTAAACATGCATATTCTGTGGCATTGATTATGTTCAAATTTCTAATTTCAAACATGGACATACAGCCTGTTACTACATTAGTTCCAATAATCAGATGGCAAGTTCATGTTTGCATCTTTCAATTCGTGAGCTAGCTTTCATTGGTTGAATTGATTTAGTAGATTGGTGTTATTTGTAGATTGTTTGTGATGATAATAGACATGCAGATTAGTTAGTTAGTTCATTGCTTCAGTACATATCTTAGTTACAACCAACTAATGAATCACTTCAATATAATGTATAGAGGTGGAGACTGGAAGACCGGCGGTAACTGTCATCTTGAGAAGCTACCTAACATAGGATCATCCCAAGAGTCGCTGAAAACATCATTTGAATATAACACCGTGATCAATGTGCTGTCGGAGAAACAGAACAAATCAAAAACATGGAATTTGGATTTATTGAATGTAACAGGGATGACATTTCAGAGAAGAGACGGTCACTCATCTTTGTATTACTTAGGTCCAAAGGTTGGACCAGCTCCTCTCCACCGCCAAGACTGCAGCCACTGGTGCCTCCCCGGTGTCCCTGATACATGGAACGAGCTTCTATATGCCACCTTCCTCAAACGTGAGTTGGCTTGTGCGGAATTTTCCAAACTTACTTCTTAATCTCCCGTGTGGCAGGTAAAGAGATCTTATAACCATGTTGCTCCAACATTTCAAATGTTACACCTCATAATGCCCTACTACGCTTGCAGTCTCATGGACTATAAGACGCGTACCTTGGAAAGGAAACTCGATTAGGAAAACTTGTGCCAATGGTGAGTGGAATGTGCCCCTTCTCAAGATTAAATTTGGGGAATTTTTCTCTGCTGAGCTGATGACATACAATTTTTGCAGCTGGGATTATTTGGAATCTCTTCGCCAAATTACTGAAATGTATGTGTTGTATAGCTGAAGAGAACATTAACCTAATTTTATACAAAATGGCAAGTTGCCAATATTGTACATTCCCCGTTTTTATACCTCATTCCTTTCTTCTTCTTTTTTTGTTTAGGGAGGTCAAACAAGATTTTATTTATAAGAAAATACGAAGAGGCAATTGTTGCAACTTTTTCTGTCACAAAAAGTGGCATGCATAGGATCGGAGGCCATACTATGGAATTTAAAATACTTGTTTAGCTAGGTTACTACAGACTAGAATATTAATAGTATATATATGAATTTATCTCTTGTGGAAGTTCCATCAAAAACTTCACTACAATTATTTTTGTGATCCTTCTGTTGCTAATATATGAGCCATCTTCTCTGTAATTATTATGCCGCATTTGGAGATTCCCATTAGCATAAATCTAGTATTTTAATCACCTTTGTGGTATCAGTTTCTATTTCAGAGATGTTAAGCTTGTAAATCACAGAGACTCATGTTACTCTATTCTTTTTAGTTATACAACCAAAAAGATGATCCTTTTTTAAAATTTAAGCTTCGCATTTTTACCAAGTTTTTATGGACACAAATTGTTTTAAAACTATAAATTCAGAATGTCTTATTGTTACATAAATGTTGTACTAATATGATGAGTTCGAGTCATTTTATGGCATTCATCGAGTTTATTGAAAGTATTTTTATTCGGAGAAGAATAAAATATGGAGTAGTAGTACTGGACAAGAATCACATACATAGTAATAGTTTATATTTTCGTTCCATGCGTTGTCCAGAGCCGAATGCTTTCAAATTCTTTGACATCACACCGAGTGTTAATCTTGTACACAATAATAGCAAAAAGAGATGCAATTATCCGTTACAATCATTAATACTTAGTGTAAGAATTATATTTATTATATTATATATAATTATTACTTACAACTTAAGATGGTCAACAAATTTTATTGAAATCTATATCTATCTATATTCTTTCTTTCTCTTATTTAGAAATGGTACTAACAATGCAATAAGGAATGGTTCCAAAAGTAATACAAGTTATACCCTATTTCATTAAATAAATAATTGTACCTAAATGTAATAGTACTAGTATTTATTTATTTGTCCTTTTCTTTCAACACGTGTACTTTATATGAAAACAGGTGTACTTGAACTGTTCTTTCTTTTTCTTATTCCCAAATCCTAATGTTGCTTGAATTTTTTTTGCACCTTGTACTTGTACTGTAGCATTTCTTGGATTTCAGGTGTGTTGGATACTCTTAAGAGCATGTGTTTTTCGCCAATAATTCATTTGAACACCTGAGAAAGTGAAGTCTCCATCTTGATTTTTATCTACTAATTGTGGGATCGATACAATTGAAAACACAAAAAAAACGAGGCCGAAAGATTATCGACCTTTGATTTTGCTCGATTTCATCTTGGGAGCCATTATTTTACTTCTGAAATTCTCTTAGGCTTTATACATTTTAAGATTGTTTCATATTGGATTTTGCTCTTCATGTTTTATTAGAAGACTTATACTTGCATTTTGGGTGTGTGTTCAAATGCTTTTATGAGATCTGAATTTAAAGGAAGAACTTTTACACCACCAAGGTGTTTGATGAAATGCCCCCTTAAGGATTCTATTAGGAAATCATCTTTCATTTAACAATTCCAAGGATGCATTATTGAGTATTGACATTCACTAGAAAGAACTATTCAATAATTATAATATGCATTATATATCATTTTTGTTAAATAAATATTTGTTAGCTAGATATTTGATGTTCAAGTGGTGATACTCCTACAACAAAATGTATCACCTTTTTATAACTTAAATGAGTAAAAATGTATGTATAATCTAAAACTTTGTTGTGTATATGTGTACAGGTTAGGAGGACATGAAAAAGTCTACCTATATGTTTTCACTTATTTCAACTAAGTGAGGTTAGTGTAAGTAGCATTTACCTTCATAAATAGAGATATTATATTAACAAGTTGCTATTTATTCATCTTTCAACTCAAGTGATGTGTATTAAGTACTACTAGGCCAATGATAAAATTAATTGTTGTTAGTTTCTCTACTATATATAAATTTTATTAAATAGGTTTATATGCTATTTGTCGAGTAAATGTTAAGTAATTTGTATGAAGATGCCGAAAACATTTGATGACGTAAATAGGGGTAAGGAATTTTAGTTTTAGTTTAAAACCTTAATATGTAATTGTATGTTTTAAACAATAAAATGTACTTTCGATTTTTTTTTCTTAAAATGATGATGATGTTGGCATATGATAGACTTAAGGGTAGGTAAGCAAGATGCACTCCTACGCATACTACAAAGTAAATAGATTAAATTTTGAAAAAAGCAGAAGACTGAAATAGATTGAATTCTGCATATCTATAGTGAAAATTCATTTCTCATCAATGGGAACCCTCAAGATATCTTAAAATCTTTTAGAGTGCTAAGACGGAGATTTTTTATTCGGATTGGGTAAAGAGGTTGCAGGTTGATAGAATGGGAGGTGCACCATGTAGAATTTCTCATATTTTATAGTATAATTTTTGGGATAGTAACTGGTTCTAGGGTGAATCTGGCTAAGAGGGTGTTTGGATTGCTTTTATAGGATGACTTCTAAGCTAAAAGCTAAAAGTCATAAGCAAGTTTTAGATTTTATTTTTTTTGCCTTTTCTGGCAATCAAACACTACAAAAAATGAGCTTAAATTCAAAAGCACTTAAAATGAGCAAATTTAATAGGAGTATTATGTACAACATATATGCAGACCATTGTATAGAGTATTTACCTCAGGAATTTTCTATTGGGATCAGATGAAAGGTTAAAGAGTTACCTAAACATATTTTCGACTTTGTTGAGGTGCAAAGAAGAATGACAAAAGTATTAGATAGATGTCTTAGTAAGATGAATTCTTGAAAAAAAAAATATTTGTCTTTCGATGGAAGACTCACTTCAGTTAATAAAATTTCAACCTACTTATTGTTTTTGTTAAAGTTGCATGGTTATGTTGAGGAAAATTTGAATACCATAAAAAGTGATCTCATGTGGAAACTGGAAAGGCAAGACACAAATTAATAAGAGAAAACTACAATTATTAAATGACAAAAAGTAATGATTCACAAGAAGGTTGGAGGTTTGAGAATAAGAAATCTAAGATTGCATAATAATAGCTTATTATTTATATGACTATGAAAGTTTAATGACGGTAATAAAAAATCTGATGAATGTGAAAGATATTTGGAGCCCTCTTTTAGTTCATAATGCATCAAGAGATAGTACAAATATGGAGTAATATCAATGAAATATGACATGAGTTTCAAAAGTAGTTGGTAGAACAGTTCATAAATTAAAGTAGGAAGAAAACATAACATTTTTTTTAAGATTACCTTTGCCTACAACTATTTTAGCTTTTTTGTATACAGGTAATTAGATTGATCTTTTAAGTTTCAAACTCATGACTAAGTGAAAGAGCTCTAATGTCATGTCAGACCTGGACGTGGATGAGATAAACATGTCAAAAACAGATTAGACTTCATCTCTTCTTCTTTTCGTTTTTGCATGGTGCACGATGGAAATAATATTCTCATCTTATTATTGAGCAAATCTATGTTGTTCTGACTCTTAAAAATGTCAATTGGATGCATATCAAATTCTCCAAAAGTAATGTATTTTTGGAGAATTTGACACGAGTGCGGCATCGAAAGTGAAGAGTATGCGCAACATTCAAATAAATTTGCATGCTCCCACTAGAAGCTGTTGCTAACATATGAAATTCCCATTTATTTCTGCCAACTGTGGAATCAAAATGAGAAGGCGTACAACTGATATTTTGAATATAAATTTTTTGATTTTTTTAATGGAATAAAAACAAACCACACAAGGTTGGCCTTCATTCTACATGCATGAACTTAAATGATCTGGTGAGTTCTGCTTTCTCTTTAATAGATGCAGCACTTCCACTCTCCGTGTCGTATATGTTGAAGAAGCCGAAGAATAGCTAAAAGGTGAAATATATTTTAAGGCTTATTAGTCTAAAGTTCGCCAATGCTATAGATAATTTTATTTACTTTATCACCGTTCTATATGGAGTATTTAAATAGTCTTTAATTGATTTTTAGCTTGGCAAAGAGGGCAAAGTGCAAAGAACATCCAATAGTTGTTCTAAGACGGTCATTCAAACTACGACTTCTAGCATTGCAAGAAGCAACATGACAACACTTAAAGTTGAACGAGTTATTCAATTAATATATAAACATGTTCTCTTCAAATCAACAGAAAAGTGAAAGTGTGATTCATTGTCGAGCTTAATTTATTTTCTCTATAATTAATGTATACTTTTTAGAATACACATACAAATTGTACAAGTAAGGAGGATATACTAGCTTTTTTGAAAGAAGCAGAAATTGACTAAGCCAAGAAACTTTGTGAAGACAATAGAGAATCTATATGATAAAATCTATACAAAAGTATAAGAAGCACCGATTACTTTGGTTGTACATTTCAATCTGTCAACATGCATATTACTAACTTCGGCAGCTCTTTATCAACCATAGCTCAACCATTTTTACACTTGCGTCATTCATATAATGCAATTTTAGTTCTATGTTTTACATGGCTGTGTTGTGCCTTTTTTAATTCTTTATTGCTATTCTTCATTACCATATCCCCATGTAAATCATCCATAAATTCTTTATTGCTATTCTTCATTACCAAGTGCCCATGAAATCATCCACAAATAAAATATTGGGCCCGTGCCACCATAGACAAGGTGATGTGGCACCTCTCTATGGCCTCCATTCGCATTTAGTTTTTTTTTTTTTTTTTTGCTTTTTTAAAAAAATTATTAATTATTATATTATAAAAATAAATTACTTAAATTTATTACAAATAAATATTTTATTGATGGAGGAACATTTATAACAAAAACTCTTCATATTCTTTTTTTTTTTTATTTGTCTCACTTATAATAAAAGGAGAAACATAATTTATCTTTTTTTGACTTTTTTTTTAAATTCAAATTAATTATTGTATTGTAAAAATATATTACTTAATTTATGAAAATAAATATTTTATTAATGTAGGAACATTTACAACAAAAAACTCTCCAATTTTTTTTCTATTTTTTATCTCACTTCAAATCATGAATCATGAAATGATAATAATTTTTTTTTACATTTTAAGTATTTTTATCTTTATTTTTTAATTTATTCACAAGGAGTTATTACCCATGACTTGCCCCTCTTTAATTTTTACTTTTAATAATATTCATAACTCTCATAATTTTTCTGTCCATAACCTCCAAACTTAAATTTGTAAGTTTATGATGTCTTATGGTATTCCTTTATTTTGCCTATAAATTCATATTAGTTTCATGAAGATTCACATTCACAATTATCCTTTCTCTTTTCATCATATTGGTTTGGTTTGTAACAGAAAAGAAGTACATGAAGGTAAGAAATATTTCATTGCAAAATATTATTTTTTATTTCCTCTATTTTTGTCTATATAAATTCGTATTTGGTTTGTGAATGAAACTAACATGTAACAAAAAAAAAGTACACGAAGTTAATAAATATATCATTCTCAAGTCCTTATTTTTTCATTTCCTCTATTTTGTCTATATATTCATATTTATTTTCATGAAGATTCACATACAAAGTCATTCTCAAGTCTTTCTTTTTATTTTTATGTACTTAGACATGCTTTCTTAATATTTTTTAATGTTTGTATTATCATTCATCAAGCAAGTATAATTAAAAAAAATCTATGTAATTCTTAACAATGTTTTGTTTGTATGCAATTGCTCTTTCTTATAGTTAGTTTTCCGGATATAATATAGTTTGATTATAGATTTCAAGAAATAATTATTATTTAGTATTGTTAGTACTATTGAAAAGATAATATACAAATATATTACATATCGTTTAAATTTCGTTCTTTCTTTTGACATAATTATTTTTAATTGGTATATGATATTTTTTTTTTATTCAGTTGGTTGCATATAATGAAGAGTTTGACATATGGATCAAAACATGATGGCAGATCTACTTGCAAAGGAAGATGATGGAAGGGAAAATAAATGAAGCATAATTAGAGATTATTTTTTTTACTTTGAATTGTATTAGCAACTTAATTACTTTTGCTAGAATTTTCTGAATTTTGATTTGTATAAATAATTTAACTAAATGTATTATATTGTCAATGCTAATCATTTGATCCGTTATTATTCTACTTTTTCTTTGTTATGAGCAAAATTAATATAATTATCTCATTTTAACAACAACAAAAAAAATTATGATGATTAGGAGTTTCATTTTTATTATAATTATAAAAAAGTAATTGAAAAATAAAATATTATTTTCATGATGCCATTTTCTGCGTATGTAACAATCTGTTTTCGTCACTGTTCTTTTTGCTTTGAAATGTATTTATAATTTTTATGTAGTCACCAATTTTTATATTTTCTCTGTTCATTTTTTGTATTTTCACCCCTTATTTTTATTTATTTATTTTACAAATAAAATCAATACATAATTAGTAATACATTTAATGTCTAATAAAATTATACATTTGAATTATTTATAACTCAGGTCTCTTCATCTTACTTGTAACTTTTAATATTAAATATTATTCATAACTTTTGTATGTTTCATTTTTCATAAATCTTATAAATATTTAATTAATGTTTAAAAAATTATAATAAGCAAATATAATAATAAGGACATAATAAAAAAATCAATTTTGTTTTGACGAAATTAGAGTTTGAATAGAAAATTAGTACTCCTACAAAAGATAGAGAAAATTAAAACATAAAAAATATTTTCAACGTAATACAATATATTGTTATTTCAACATATTATCTCTTATTCCATTTACTTTACAAAGGTGAATATTTTGTTCTATTATATATATACACAAAAAAATTATATTTTATATGTTTTAAAAAATGAAAAAACCTATGATATCACAGATGAAGAGAAATATTAATATTATCTATATATTCGATACTAACCTAAATATTACATATTTCATATTATTATCTTATAAATATTTCATATAGCCGCGCGATGCGCGGATAGTTTCACTAGTTGCTATAATATCGAGATTATAATACAAGAAAAAAATTTAATGACGAGTTTATTAAGTGGTGATTTACTTTATGTTTTAGTCCATTAGACTAAAAACATGATAAGTGAAGTATAATTAATATATATATATATATATATATATATATATATATATGAACGTGTGTTGCACCAGATAAATTAATAAACTATTACTTTACTTCTAATTTTTGTTTGTACATTTTTGGCGGAATGACCTGGGAGGCCCTTATATTTGACTCTGTTTGTAAGTTGGACCCTTATACATACAATTTTATCAATTAAACCCTTAAACTCACTGAAACACAATATTTTAAACATTTTCCTCATCCTATGTGTGTTTGTGTGGTACACTCATTGACATGTAGGATTCCACGTCACTTTTCATATAAATTTGATACACACTTGCTTTAAAACGCGTGGAATCACGCATCATTCAAAGTCAGCAATATTAATGCCACATGTGTTCAATCAATGGTCAGGGGTGTTTAATATATTGTGTTTCAGCGAGTTTAAGGGTTCAGTTGGCAAATTCGTAAGTATAAGGTTCCAACATACAAACAGAGCCAAGTACAACGGCCTCCCAGACCATTTCGCCTACATTGTTTAAAGACTTTTGGTGAGTTCTTTAGGAGAGTATCTGTTATTTTGGTGTTTTTATATCACGTGATTTGTAATTTCGAGACTGTTATCAATTATTTCACATTGAGTATGATATAAAAATAATCTACCGTCTGATTTTGAAATGTGAGGCAGAGCTAGACTTCTGAATTCAATAGAACTCAATTATTTTGAATCAAACCTCATACTTATGTTTAAAAAATTACCTATAACTTAGTAAATAACATCTTTTGAAATTTAGAACCCATAAACATAGAATGTTAGTTCCATTTCTAGCAAAATATATCAAAATCTGAATTAATATACCATGACATATTTATCTCAAGATTATTATCCTTGATTGGACGAATCAAATGAGGCCTAAAAAAGTAAGCAAGTTGAAGGTGGCAATTGTAGTCAAGTACATTCGAAAGTGACGTGAGTGCTGGAGATCTATCGTATCTTTGTCCTAGGATTTCCCTTTGAATTATTACTCTCTTCATGTATAAGTAAATAAAATAAAACAAAAGAAAATTTAGTACCGTAGTAGAGAGCAAAGCATTTGATGTGATAGAAGCATTTGTGATAAAAATAAAATAAAATAAAAGAATTGAACCTTAATTAAACCATCTCTAATCCATCTCTATTTTACTCTTCATTCTTTATATTTGGAGAGTAAAATAGATAATGGGTTCTTCAACCACTCTCTATTTCACTCTCTATTCTTCAATTATACTAGTCAAAAATTGAAGAACTACTATTTACCTCTCTATTTTACTTTTTGATTATTATAATATTATTTTTATTATATTAATTGAGTCTTTATCATTTGTAATTATTTTCTAATATAATATAACATATAAAAATATATTATTAATAAGTTACTATTTCCGCAAATTAATAATTTTTCTATTTTATTCTTTAAAAGAAATGGTCACTTTAAATATGTAATTTAAAGTTATTTTAATATTATTTATATTATATAAGATTATTAATTAAGTCAAATATTTGTAATTATTTTCTAAGTAATATAACATCTAAAACATATTACTGATAAGTATACTACTTCCATCCCGAATTAACATTTTTTCTAATTTAATTTTAATTTTTTTTGTCATTTTAAATATGTAATTTAGATTATAATTATTTTTCATTATGAAGTAAGCACAAAATTTACATGATAATTCAAACAATCGACTTTTATGTTATGTTGATAAATTATTAAACAACACTTTTAATTTTAAAGAACATGGAAATATTTGATGCAATAGTTCAAAATGGAATAGGGGAAGTAAATTAGTACACTAAATAATTGGATACAAGATAAAATTGTTAATTTAAATAATTTTTAGCTACACACAAAAAAAATAAGGAAAAAATGCTCATTTTGAACTCCGTAATACATTAATAGAACATTTATGAGAGTAACGTAATAATCTTGAAAGTTGAGTATTTATGTAAAATTTAAAATAAATTTTATGATAATCCTATATTTATGATGCAATTATATTTCAAAATTTTCATTAAATATAAAATTATATTTTATTCTAAATAAAATAAATTACAACAAATATTATGTATAATACATACTAACAAACAATTCAAATAAAAGTGAAATCATTGATGAAATACAATTATATAATAAATAATGCATTATCGTAAAATTTAATTTTAAATTTTACATAAATACTCGACTTTCAAGACTATTACGTTGCTCCCATAATGCTCTATTAATGCATTACGGAGTTCAAAATGAGCATATTTTTGTTTATGTGTAGCTAAAAATTGTTTAAATTAACAATTTCATCTTGTATCCAATTATTTTGTGTACAAATTTACTTCCCTTATTCCATTTTGAACCATTGCAAAAAGTATTTTCATGCTCATTAAAAAATATAGTTTAATAATTTATCACTATAATATAAAAATAGATTGTTTGAATTATCATGTAGATTTTGTGTTATTCTTCATAGTGAAAAATAATTATAATTTTAAATTAAATATTTAAAGTGACAATTTTTTTATAAAAAAAATTATTAATTTGGGATGAAAATAGTATACTTATCAATAGTATGTTTTTTTACTTAAAAAATAATTCAACAATTAAAGACTTAATTAATAGTCTCATATAATATTAAAATAATTTGAAATTACATATTTAATATTGAGAGAGAAAGTTGGCCAATAGGAAGAAGATACGTATGTTAATAATTATAGAAAGTATAAAAAATGGGGACCGGCTGTGAATCCCCTCCAGTGCACTCCTAAATAAACAACACCTGTCAACTTATTTAATGAATGGTCAATAATGAGTAGCTATTTCTCTAACTATACTATAGTTAAGAAGCAAAACTCCAGCAAATCAATAACCATAACTGGTAAATTCATGGACAAGACCCAGTAGAGCAGAAACCAATTGATTTCTCTAATGCAAAAAGATGAAAGAAACAGACAGAATCATCGAATTTGAGTCTCACAAAAAGAAGAAGACGAGCACTCACTCGTCTTTGAAATGATAATTTGAAGCAGTGTTCCAGCAAAGCAATAAAATGCTCTCTTGTTGATTATTATTGTATCTTTGATAAAAAAAAATTAAATATAATAATCTAAAACAACAAAGAAGATCAAATTAAGATACGATACTCCAGTTCAAGTTTTAATTAATATTTTGACTCCGATTTAAGTTTTACAACATCACATAGTTGCAAGTTGTAAAATAACTTAAATCCTTGTATGGGTTTCAAGTTTCGGCTTCTGCTTCTTCATAAACGGGGACTGACTGTTGATTTTTGATAATGGGGAAAATTTCTGGCGAACAGAGAGGTCAATCATCCCAACTAACTCCAAATGTTTTTGAACAATTGATTTTTTTTAGGTGGTCTATCTTGATTATTGATTTGCTGGAGTTCAGTTCTGCTTCTTAACTATAGTTAGAGAAATAGCTACTCATTATTGAAATAAGTTTGTTTATTTAGGAGGGGATTCACACTGCAGGGTCCGAAAAAATGGTGGGAGAAGTTTGGAGCATAAGTCGACACGTGTGTGGGGATTTGAGACCATAATCTCCTGAAAATTGAAATGGGCCAACCCCAAAGAAAATGGTGGGAGAACTTTGGGCCATAAGTCGACACGTGTGTGGGGATTTGAGACCATAATCCCCTGAAATGGGCCAACGCCAAAGAAAAAGTTTATCAACTTCCAAATTTCTTCAGCTTTCTCTAGATAATATCATCAGATCCTATACTTTTTACCTATCTACTCTACTTGTTTCCTCATGGAATATTATTATTATGTTATGTACATACATACATACATACATACATACGAGGGCTGGGCTAACATATTCAACTTTTTCTATCACTTTCAAAGTGTATCATCTCATATCATATTTCAAGTAATATTACCACTGATAAGTAAAACTTATTAGTTCTAACTTTATTACAAAAGCTGATTAGGAAGTCCAATTTCCCTCACACTAAAGGAAGAATATCTGATGCGTGATCAATTTATATTAGAATCTAAGAATTGAGATGGAACATGTTTTGATATTTTATGAGTAGCTTTAAAGTTTGATGACAGACCGCATGATTTTAAAATACATCACTAATTTAGAAGGTCTGGTTACTTATATATCAAACATTCATTTTGCTGATGTGAGACTTTTTATCTATGACCAACTGGGAATTAGTAAAAGTTCTCCTTCGATTGTTTATTTACTTTTGATTATGGAAACTAATGATCCGACAGCTTTTAAATTGTGGCTGCATCTTGTTTAAGTATTTCATTAATTTCCAGTAAAACACTGAGCGGAAGAAGTAACTTTCTCATCTTTCACAACTTGGTACTGATCCACTTGTTTCCTGTATTAATTGTTTTGACAAACTGAATTTTATTTTAATATATTTAAGCATTTAGTATTTTATTTTTTCTTCAAATCCATTAGTTAGACGTTAGTATATTGTATCAATAACCAACTAACCAAAAGTATCATTAAGCCATAATAAAACAAATAAAACCTCAAGGGTTGGATGAGTGGTTTCCCACGTGGGAGACCCGGGATCAATTCTCCTCACTGACAACCTTCTCAGTAGTCACTTTCACAGGGTCGATTGCTCTTTGCTGTCAAATGGAAAGTAGTCACACAGAATAGCGGTTGCGAATTTCTCTTATGATTCAAAAATTATAATATACTAATAAACCCATTTTGATATTATAAATAGGGCTTGAAAAGAATAAAATATACACAAATCTTATTCTTATCTTATATGAGACAAAATAAATTGTTTTCAATAAATTATCTGTAAACCAAAAGTACGGAAGTGATGGGTGTACAATTTTAGAAATTTGTTTGCAGAGTCTTTGAGGTACTCAATGCAAATGCATTGGGTAATTAATTTCATGTGAAACACACCCAATACTTGCAGCCTTCACATGCCATGCACAAATTATAGCATGTGCAAAAATAAGATCAAACTTCCATATTTTGATCCCTTTCTCATTTCTGGTGACTGTGTTCTGTTAATTTGAAGTAACGCTCATAGAGTAATATGTAGATGGACCACTTCATTTTTTTCTGATATAGGATGGATACCTCTGCCTAATGACATATGACAGTGATGTATGCAGAATTTTTACATAATACAAATTCAGTTAAAACTCTAAACTTCAGAACTCTTAACTCATAAATTTTAAATTATGTATGTGTTATCTCTGAATATACCAAATAAAAGAAGTAATTACTAGCTAGTGATAGTCACAGTTGAAGTCATATGTTCCAATCTCAATAGAGGCAGACACTTTAAATAAACCAGCGTAAATTGAATTTAGATATGTCCCCTAAAACAAACAAAAAAAAACCCAAGTTTGTAAGAAAGATTCAGTGTAACTACTATGGATTATGATGGGAATGCCAAGTGCAACGAACTAAGATTTTACTTGGGGATCATTTGGTTCGAAGACAACTAATAAATATGTTGGATTAATTATGCTAGCATTATTTTTTATCGACTGGTGCACTAAAAATAGCTAGCTAGCATGCATTGTGTTATAAAAAATAACAATGAATAAGGTGTCTGAGTATTGGTATTGTTAATAGCATGCATGGCTTATTATGTATAAAAATGGTACTCCATTAGAGTAATATATTAGTTGTAGGTAAGGAAGATTATATTAATTAGAAGCAAACATTCTTGTTAATACATGCACCCTATGAATTAGGATGCTTAATGAGGAGTTATTAGGTGCTGAAACATGTCTTATTTTGAAGGAGACAGGATTTTGGAAATAGTTAAGTGGAAAACCAGTCCACCAGTTAGGCCTTTTCCCTTTATAGGCAATCTATTTCTTCAAAATAACTTTCCTTTATTGTCAAAAAGAAACCTCAACAGACAATGACAGAAATATAGAGGGTGTTTAAGACTATTAGTACGTATTTCATCTGAAATATTGCTCCTCAAATAAGTTTTAATATTATGGCTTATTCTCTATAGACAAACTTGAGCATGCAATGAATATAATTAGTATAATGGAGTATATAGTAAATGGATTGCAGTAATTTAATTATAATAATAACCATATATATATATATATATGCTTACAAAATCACGTTAGAAATACAAAATGGAAGCATAATACTTAAGTAGTAGCAAGGCAACATCAATATAGGTAGAAAGAAAGCATTTAGGAAATGGAGACCCAAAATGGCTCCCAAGTTGGTATCCCTTTGATCCCACTCTTGCACTTCCTTGGTCTTATGTATCCTAGTAATTTTCTACTATCACTTTCATCAACGACGTTGTTCCAGAAAGAAAGCCTAAGTCTGCCATCGAGGCGTTCTGCTTTGAAGCAAGACTTGGGGGCAGTGATAGTGGTGGCTTTCAAGATTAAACGATCACCTTCGCGATGAGACCTTAGTTGAAGACCATTATTAATTGAAGTGAGAGGAGGAGGAAAATGAGCTACTACTAGTGTTTTGTTAGTAGTATGTTTTTTCCCACCACATTTTGATGGTCGTGAATAATTATTATGATCACTACTAATATGATCACTGCCTGTTTCGCTCCCTAAGCTCTCAGTACACATCTCCAAGCTTTTAATGCTAAGGGTGTTAGACCGGCGCTTCACCAGAGGGTGAACGTACACTACTTGTTTTTCGTAGTTATCATCATCTTTTTTCGGGTTACAAAGGTCATGTTGTATCAAACTCCACCCGTCGCCAATAATGTTATTGTTCCCCTTCTTTTGCAATTCATTCAAATCATCACTCTCTTCTCCCTTTTTACACAATGCTTTCACAACTGCCTCCATGCACGATTGCACAGTTGAGCTTGACCCCATCTTTTTTATTTTGTTTTTTTAAAATTAACAAAACAGAGGATTTGTTCTGTTATATTTTTTGGTATTGATCACAAACCAAAATATGAGGAGGAAGAGAAATAGAATGATACATAAGATAATTAGTGAAAGGGCAAGGGTTCAATTTATAGAAACAAAAAGTACTTGAGAATTGGTCAGATACAACAGACAAGTGGTTCTCTTTGGATCATACGCTCCGCTACAATGTTTGTTTTGATTGCTACTTAAAATATATTGTATTGTTAAATTCTCTAATAATGAAACAATTTGATGTGTTTCTATTGTTACTTAATTTCTTTTTCTCTTTACATAATATTTCATAATACTATTTTACCCTTTACCCTATACTCCTTATTTAATTCTAGTCAAACCTCCTACCCTAGAATAATAAATGATATTTTAGTAAATTTATAAATTACAATACAATACGATACAGTCAAACCAAATACTATAAAAATGTTATTAAACAACAACAAACAATACAGTCTAGCCAAATATTGTATCTACCATACAATAGAATACAATACATTATGAAACAATGAGTAACATCCTACTTCCTCAATTGTCAAGGTGTTTGATTCGTCTAAGATTTAAGAGAAAAAGTAAAACTTTTAGGATTTGTAGTATTATTAAACATGTCACTTATCAAAATATATACTAAATTATTTCCAGACATATTGAGAATGGATTAATTAATAATAAAAAACTAAAGTCATGTAAAAATGAAACAGAAAGAGTAATTAAATTGTGATAATGAGTTCCAAATACCAATTATAATAGTGTCATGATCATGGTTTTCCTTTTAAATTGTCTATACTCCCAAGTCCTAACTATGAAAAAGCAAAATAGAAAAAGATTTGGCTAGAGTTGTGAGAGGCGGATTTATTGGATGATGCAAAGTGCAGGACCACAACTTTTGATGCCACTGAATTTAAGAATTTTTACATCATCAATTTAACTTCGTAGCATAATTCGAGTTAAATTTTTAAATTTCAATTATAAATTTGAACATGGAATCCTCAAGTTTTTTTTAGTAATATTTACATTTTTAGAAAGTATACAAAATATTATTAATCACGATAATTGATAATTCAAAATATTTAAAAGACGTATGGAAAAATCACAATATGAATAAGATAGTTTGAGTCTCTAAACGGACAAAATACTGATTATTACAGTTGTTACTACTCTACTAATGTACAAAATATACGGACGAGGAAAAGTCGAAGAAAGTGGGATGTAAGAATAATTCGAAATAGAACGAAGCTAATTGGTCATTGCTTCCTTGGTACTCTTTAGCATTGATATTGGTAATAAATTTGACTGAACTTAATAACTTTGATTTAAATTTCATTTATTTTAAGAAGTTCTTGAACGTATATAAATTATTAATTTAAAACTCAATAATTTTTTTTAAAAAATTCTTGAACTCATAAACTTTATTTGACTCTTTAGTTTAACTTATTTATAATTGATAAATTCGGATTGGTTAGATTAGGAATTGATGTAGAACTTTTAGACTAAAAGAGAATGAAAAAATATTTCTGTCCTTCCTTAGTAAGCCAACAAAATGTTCCAAAACAAAGGATTTCTCAATAGTTTGTGTTTTTAAGAGTTTAACTTCGACTAATGATATAAAGTAGAAATGTTTATATGATCAAATCATTTAAAAAATAATTGTGGATTATTTTGTTTAGACAAATTATATACATATTTCTTCTTTCTAATGCGTAAAAAAATATAAGACAACCACTTTTCTTGAATATTATGATAATATTGTCAAACATTTAAATTACCAACTGCACAAACATATACCAAATTACTGAAGAAATGGACCATATAATATTAATCTTCTTTTCATTTTCTCCTATTAATTTTTTAAAAAGAAGAATTTAAGACGTGCAGAAGTTTGATTTGTGCCCTGTCTGGGGCACACACAAACAAAAACAACATAAAATGCTTTTTAATTAGTTTGAAGCTTTTGCTATTGGTCCATCTATAATCTAAAAAAATATAGAATCGTGCATCAGCTCGAAAAAAATCGACAATTGTCGAATGAGTGATTAAAATTTATTCGTAAATCAACATTTGTCAAAAGACTGTTATGATTGTGATTAAGATTATTTTTAAAGTTAGTAGGTAGGTGCAACAAATTAAAGGATGATATAAGTATCTGATTAATATGTACGCGTTATCTGGTTGGCTCATTAATATGCAGTATTTAACCACTAAGAAGCAAACAACTTAATTCCTTTATCTCTCATTCAATGTTTGTTTCTTATTTTTCCTTAACCTTTTTCTCCACTACACTGTACCTGTCAAAAGATTCTTTAATTTCAACTTTTCACATGACAAAATTAAAAGGCATTATAATGCATTCCACATATCTTTAGTATAAAATAACAAGATTCAAGACTTTTTTACTTTAATTTTTTAAATTTTGTGTCAAGTTAAAACTAAATAGTACGGAAGAATATATATATATATATATATATATATAGTTTTAGTGGAAAGCGAATATGCATCCGCGCGCACTCACTATGACAATAAATTATGTTACTTCAAGGTTTAGATTAAAATTAAATATACATCCCTGCTAAAAAAATGAAGGAAAATAATTCAAAAAGGAGGAGTGGAAATTAAACTGTCTATTAATTAATGACAACAACTAAATTATCGTTAACTATGTATTTTTAGCAGCAATTAGCATTCTTTCGTAAATTTCCCTAAAGCCTTTATTTGACCTTATTAACTTGATTATTACCAGCTTATATATGTAATATTGTTAGACTAATAATCCATTCTACTTTCTTGCTTTTGTAATCTGTCCTTTAAATATTTGCTTTTTTTAAAAAAGGACCATAATCTGTCCTTTAAATATTTGCTGCTGATTCATTTTCTTTTTATTGAGAGATTTGTCTAATATTACCCGACCATTGCTTAGTATACTTTCCTATAAGCCTAGTAATCTCATTCTTTTATATGGTGTGTTTAACTAGACACACAAATTTTAAAAAAGAAGAAGACTTTTGTCCAATACCAAAAATATTCTTAAATTTGTGATTTTAAACCTGTCGTGTTATTTTAATGGCCATAAAAACATGTTATTAAAGCCTAAAGGTAATTTGAAGTACATTTTTCTTTAAATAGACTAGAAAGTCGCATGCATGTATTTTACAGTGAACACATTATGTGACAGTTTGACTACACTAATAACTTTTTACATAATATAGCAGCAATAAACTTACTTCCCTTTCTGCCCTTCATTTCACATATGCAAATTTTGAACATAGATTCAGTCGAATATCATCTAATTTACTGGAGTTGGAATTTTATATAGTAATATACACGGTCTACTCATTGCATTTTTCACTAATGAACCTTCATATTTACAGCAGGTAGATAACTAAAGTTGAAATGTTTCAGCAAATTCCAACTGATGGAATTGTAGCCAAACTATAATTTAATCGTCTGAAGATAACAGTTACAACTGACGATTATAAACCAAAGTCATCATTGCTGACGCTAATGGAACTCAAGAACCAATTACACCATATGTAGCTTCATTGAGTAGGTTCAGTGGCATATATATACCTTTCTAGCTTGCAGGTGTTTCCATGAGATGCGAACAGCTTAGCTTCTTCCTGGGTTTTTCCGTCTAGGTACTTCTATGTTGATTTAGAGAAGCTTCCAAGAATTTTCCGCAAGCTTTAACTGATATAACATGAAAGCACTAGAACAAGGTCTGAAACGCACAGGTCTACTTGGGTGGCCGCTCTAGTGCTATCCAACCAAATTTCCCTTTTCGGAAATCTTGCAAAATACGAAATGCTGCTTGATTATTGTCCGCATTAAATAACTGAACAGCCAGCTTCTGAACAAATCTGCAACCAAAACAAACAAAGATCAAAATGGAAATATAGAACAAATCCTTGCTGGGGAACCCATGCACCCTTTGGGTATAATATGCCATACGCACATTTTACCACAGCGCCCATCTGCCTCAATCTTGTAGCGGTCACAAAGAGCTTTATTACCTGGTCAGAGTGACCCATGTCAGAAAAATATAAGGCAGCATGCATACAAGAAGCTTAAAATGAACTATTTAGGGACAGCCAACCCCTAATGCATACAAGAGGCTCAAAGTACATGCCGAGGTGCAATAAAGATCTAACAGGATGAGTAATTAGTCTTATCATCTAAATAAGATCCGGTAATGAATTCTGACGCATAGCATCTTCAGCAACGTGTTACAACAAGAAATCTACCTACACGAGTGAATAGCATGTGCTATCTGAATGACAGGAAACTAACCAACAGTTGGAAGCCTTGAAAGCATCTGTACAAGAATGGCTGCAACATCTGCAGCATCATAAGATCTCTCTCCAATATCATCACATATGGCAAGCTTTATTGCTGCTGTCTGATCACTGATCCTCATAGGAATTATGCCAGGTGAATCCAGTAGCTCTAGATCTTTCCCAAAACGGACCCACCTTTTAATAAAAATGAGCAGTAGACAATCAAAAGGAAGAAGAGTCTGTAAAATCTAACCCAGTCTTTTCAAATTAAATTGATGATAGTCTTCCTTCTTGCATAACAATTAACAATTGCATGGACCTAAGTATGGTGAAAATCTTCACTCAGTTCAACTTAGCAAATCATTTTTTTTGAAATAGATTGCTATATTAAAAAGGTACTCCTATCAATTTCTATGTAATGATTGAATCTAAAATGACTGGAAAATCTAAGCAGTTTAAAAGGAATCAGAATGAGATGGTGAAATAGAGAAGAAGGTACAACCCTGTCACCCCCTTGTCACTTAAAAGTAAAGAAGAGATACACGCTTTGGAATCAAAATTTTGTGGGATAATTCATGGAATCTAATGGCGAAGGAACTTGCCGCAAAAGAAAAGAGCAAGGAGCTATGGACTTACTTCAGCTCTCTGGTAACACCTGGTCTTGGGGCTGCAGCACACATCCGGCGCTTCAGCAAACGATTTACCAGAGATGACTTACCAACATTTGGATACCCAACTACACCAGCTCGAACCTGTCAAATATATAAAATTCTCACTCAGAAAAAACTAACACAGAAGAAGCAGGCATGAATATCCTATCTAAGGAAGTAGTTCCATAATTTTGTCATTTCATCTACTAGTGAACGAAATAAGAATTTTATATTCTGTTACATAATTTCCATATGTTGTTCATCAGTACATTGGTACAAGATTATGGCAGCAGAAATAACACTTTTCCCCTGGTGTACATTCAAACCCAAATTATTAGACAGTAAGACTTTGATGTTCGCCATTGAACTCCTTGCATTTCTTTTATATCACGGTAGATCCTTCCAATGGTCTATATGTAAAATTGTAAATGATAAAAATGACAGATTAAATACAAAATCACAATTAGAGTGCTGGCATTAGTCATGAGCCAACTGAATTGGTGATTTGAATGAAAAAAATCATTGGTGCTTGAAAATTGAAATGTGCTCACACAGATCGACCAGTTTAAATGCTTCTGACGGTCAATACGTAAATGATGAAGATAACATATAAATTTAAAAATCAGAATTAGATTGCTAACATCAGTCACGAACCAACTGAATTTGATGGATTGAAAGTAAGTAATCACTTAAGTTTCATTTGTCTTGACAATTGTAATGAGCTCACAACAGATCTACAGTCTAAAGGCATGGATGATATGAGCTATTATCAATCTTAGTAGACTCACTGGGCGAGGAAGTAGTCCTTTTGCTTTACGTTTTATGTTCACAGTACCCGCTAATGCTTTCGCCAACCTTCCAAGCTTCAGTGCTCCCTGAAATTTGTCCAGTACATGAATCAACAAATTATAAAATGACTGTTTGTTGGAGCAGAAACAAGTAAATGCTATTCCAATCACCATTCCAAGCTGGCCATTGGAGAAAACAACTTTAATCCCTTGATTAGCATAATAAGTTGCCCAAGCATTCCGATCAGCAGTTGATATCATATCCTCTCGATTCAAAACCAAAATCCTCTTTCTGTTGCCAAGCCATGAGTCCATCTGCTCATCGAAGTTGAATTACTAACAAAACAAATAGATGAAAGTTGAAAGGAGACAAGATAAGAATCTCACATGCAATAGGAGTCAAGAAAATTTATTAATGGCTTGGTATACTGAATGGAAGTCAAGAAAAGGAATTATGGACTGCACATGTATACTCTATCCTGATTCAAACGAGATTCTTGAGTATCTACTTCATAGCACACTCTTTGCATCATTGGAAAAAAATTCCTACATCTCATTTGCTCTTGTTTTGCTGTGCCAAAGGGGAACAGGGTCAGAGTGATACCTATGAATAATCTACTCTTTGAAGCTGCAAACCATCAAAGTGATCCAAGGTTTTGTTAAGTATATTATTAATTTCCAAAGTTCCAAAACACACTCCCTGAAGTGATTAAACTGCAATTCAATAGGCACATTTCTAAGCCAGACGAGGAAAACTCTGAGATGGAGTATCAGTTTATACTAATCACAAGTGCGATGTAGAAAGAATAGGCCAGGCCAAGAGGAAAATAGCTGGCCAAGTGTTATAGAGGCAATCCATATGCAGAATACCAAGCAGTCCCATTTCTAATCAGAACTGTCAAGCATAATATCAGATCTCAAATGTGAAATGTACTCCTAAGCACATTCTCCAATTCAAATAAAATATAATGATCAAGTTCTCAAGCTGTTTGCAACACTCAAATTTTACACAACAAGTCTTAAGTGGTAAAGATTGTTTAGGATGGCACAGTGGGCCACATCTACCTAGCTGTTGGGAAAGCAGGCTAGGTTACTAGCACATCACTCAATACCCTAGCGAAAATGCAAATATAACAAAACATTCAATAATCTAGCCAAAAAGCAAAAAGGCAAAGCATAAACATGCAAGTTTCTAACCTGTGGATGACTTGTGGACATCGGGATTCTTGCATCTCGAACCTCTATGACAACATCCATTAATTTCAACTGTTCCTTGAGCTCTTTCTCAGTTTTCGCGATATGACCAGGATACCACTATGTAAATAATAGACACATAGTGTTAGAAGGTCAAACATTCAACAAGGAAACACATGAAAATTTTGAAACATACAGAAGGTCAAGGTCAAGGTCAAGTCCGCACCCTGAGCATACCTGAACTGGTCGTAAAGTCTTTGTCCAATGGTAAAGATCGGTTTCTAGATCATTCCAGTCATATTCTTCTTGAATGTCTTCAAAAGAATTAAAAAGTTTTGAATTCTGACTGCCAGACCCTCCAGCACCTTTCCAACCAACAACCTGAAAAGTTCATTCACAAGAATGTTACTTCGTGTAATGGATAGTTAAAGAGACCCTTCTAGGAGAGTTTCCAGAAGTTTCGTGTAATCGATAAAATAAAGTTAGACCAAAAGTTCAATAAGAGCAAGAAACACTTAATCAGCATTTAGATGACATATAATACCCACATATGAGAGCATTTTTATGTGTCTAAGTGTTGCATGTGAGAATGAATTAAGAAATACACCACTATTGAATATTGTAGCCTAAAAGAAAAAACAAAACCTAATATAAACCACAATCCATGAATGTTAAGTTTTACACTTGGGCTGTTCAAAATTGAACGTAACCGATAAGCCAACCGTAAAATTGGCTTATTGGTATTGGGTTATCGAATAAACGGTTGGTGAACTGATTAGAATTTTATATTTAACAGCTTATTGGTGTGGAGGCGATGATTCAATTTCCTTATCCGATAAACTATTAACCTGTTAAGAGTTCCCATACTAAAACTTTTATCTTAGATATATATATTAGCCTCATATAATATTTTGCCATAATATATTATATATTGTTAGTCCTAAAGACGTAAAGCCAAAAACTGAAAAACCTACTTACTTTTCTGTTGTATTAACTATTATATTATTATTAATTTATATTTTTTGCAATACAGAAGAATTTTATAATTTAACTGCATTTAAAATAATGAAAAGAAATTCTTAAGGTGCGTTCATGGAAAAAAAAGGGTAGAGGTTAGGCGATCTACCATCCGATAATTGTTAATCCATTATCGAACCAACCATATATTATTAGTTGGCTAGCGAATTAGTAAATTTAAAAACCGATATCCCATAGGCCAAACCATTAAGCGAAATTATCCGCCCAATCCGCCCGATAAGCAGCCCTATTTTACGCTATGAACCAACTGCTACATGAGACTGCATGATAAGAATCGGGTTACCAGAATAAACAAGAAAATAGTGCGGAAGCAAAATTATAAAGATTAAAGACAGAAATTGAAAGATATGCGAAATTCAAGAATAAAATCCCTAATTTCAAGATAAAGTGCTAAGAACCCTAATTGATCTTAGTATTCAAGATTAGCGGAGTAAGACTAATTATGATACTAATAGAGTCAATTCAAGAACTTAGATCAAAAAGTGATCTAGACCCCTATTACGAAGAAACTAGAGACAATAATTAGTATAAGACTAATTACCTTCTTTAATTTACGAATAAGAACCAAAGATATCAAGTTAAAGAATTAATCTCACCTCTTAAGAATCGTTCTTATAAGGTTGTAAGATAAATCCCAAGTAGCCACACACAAAGGTGGTTCTTATAAGGTTGTAAGATAAATCCCAAGTAGCCACACACAAAGGTGTAAAGAAGAGAAACTCTCAATGAATAATAATGTTAATCACGTCTGCTCTTAAAATAATAAAATCAACCCCTATATATAGGAAAAACCTATCCCAAATAGAATGAGATTTAAATCCTACTTTTGTGGAAACTTTAAACCAGGAAAACTTTTAAACTAGAAAACTTGTAAACTAGGAAAACTTTAAACTAGGAAATTTTAAACTAGGAAACTTTAAAATAAAGGTTTTTAAACTAGGACACTTTGACTAAACTTTGACTTTAACCATTCAGCTTTTTGGACTATTTTATTGGGCTTCGTGTGGCCCAATCTTCTTTCTTTTGGACTTGAATTTGGAGACCGCTTTCATGATAAACATATTCTTGATTTTTCATTGAAGTCCGTCAACTTTAGTACAAGTAGGCTGACATGGATGCTATCACTGCATTAATTTTTGAAAGAGATCTGAGGCTGTCATATATTTCAATTATGGATTTGTTTTTTTGTTTATGTAAACAGAATACTACATTAAATCACATTAGGTGATAAGAACTGATGAAACCTAGACCAATGAAGTCAAAATGTATACTCTCAATAACCGCTAAACTCATTTCTGGTTATTCCTCAGCCAATAACATCAAAGGAAGGCACCCTTCGAAGACAAGAATCCTAGCTTGAAATAACCGCCACATACCATCTTAAGAGAAATGACTATAATTCCAAAGTCTTGAGTAAGCTTCAAAACAACCACATGGGAACATCATCTTGTACCCATGAGTTGGAAGAGAAGTCCTAACTGGTCTGTATTGAAAATAAGTATCCTACAAGAAGCATCTTCATTCTTCAACCGCTGTGAAGCACTAATATCCAGAACATAATACTACTGATGCTTGAGCAAATAAAAGCTGAGAGATCGAGCTCCTTTAGACTTGCACTGGGCATGGCATCCTAAATACTGATGTCCTGCCTTTACTTGACTTTGTATTTCTTCCCTGGCATTACTTAAATCTACCCTTGCACTTGAGTTATCTCATGCTCGTTCACCTTTAAGTCACACTTTATTCAGCAGCTCACACCATCTTTATCATACCTTCATTATAGGCCAAAACTTGCAGCCTCTGGAACCTACCTTACTTGGCTTCGAGGGTTACACAAGTTCTACTAGAGACAATCCAATTATGTAACACTACATTTGATTCCTCCTGACTATGTCCTAATTCGATAGATTCTCCAAGAACTATTTTCACATCCAGCTTATCCAATCTCATATCTATAATTTTTAAAAAAATCTCTTCAAAGGGACAGTTACAAACTCCCTAAAGCAATATCTATGACACATTAATAACTTCTGGTGTATTGCTCCTTTACATGGACTAAATACCAGAGAATGCTGCTTCCTCCTCTCAGCAACAGTCCTTTCCCCATGGTCTCACTCTCAAATTTGAAGTTTGTTTCGTCTCAACATCTCCATCTCTAATACTCTGAAGTTCTTCCTCCATCTGAATATCTTTTTTGGCAACCATTAGGGAATTAAGCAGTTTTTTTCTTTTAACTATACAAAGTTATCATTTATCCTGCTTTTTATGTACTTCTAAAAGTTGTATTTCAAAAAATAAAATTAACATATTTATGTTCTAAAATAGGATAAGGGTCTGAAAAATACCCCAACTTTGATCGAATTTGTTGTTGCGATATTAAACTTTCATGAGGACCTATTACCTCCCTAGACTATTTAATACCGTATTTTAAACATATATATTTGCCCACGTGGACATAAAAAATAATGCAAAATTATAAATAGTAATGTGTCCACGTGGGCACATATATACCTTTAAAATACACTATTAAATAGTTCAGGGTAAAAAATACGGTATTAAATAGTCTAGGGAGGTAATAGGTCCTCATGAAAGTTTAGTATCGCAACAGCAAATCCGACCAAAGTTAGAATATTTTTCAGACCCTTATCCCTTCTAAAATTAACAAAAAGTTGGGATTTTAAGTACTTTTTACGTAGTTGCTAATTAAAATAGAAGTCTAAAAAATTGATGTTCCAATTACAGAAAATTAGATGTCTTGGCGAACTCCGTTTGTTCATTTAGGGGTTGGATGGAGTACTATGCAACTATTGGCTAATTTAGCACCTTAAATACATAAGTAAATGAAGTGAAATTTTGTATAATGCATACTTCTCCACTAACTATAAGCAGATATTGCAGCACCTCAGAGAGCTATAAAACAAGTTATTATGCTGCTTCAAAGCAAAAGGGCAAAATAAAAATTCAGCTTTCAAGCTTTTCGCTGTACCAGCGTAAATATAACACGGGAAATATTATACAGTTTACCTGAATTGTGGAAGAGAGAGAAGGAGGATTGGCAGAGGACATGGCTGCCGGTGGTTGATTGTTCCGGCAACTAAGAGACCGGCCGCCGGCGAGTGTAAGGCCAGCGCTGTTCAGCAACAAACCAGGGAACTGTGTAGCCATCGGTTGCGGATTATCGCTTCAGATTTACCACTGCACAAGGCATTTGAACATATACTTTGTAAAGCTTGTTGGTATGCAAAGGATATTTTTTTGGTCTACTTTTAAAATAACAATAATAATATTGCTTGTTAATAAATAACGAATTTATATACTTTAGAAAAAAATAGAAGTATTAGACAAATAATTATCTTTATAACTTTGACTGCAAAGGTGTTTTTTTGTAAAATATAACTAAAACCAACCAAACAGTTTTGGTTCTTTCTTAAAACTTAGTTTTGGAAAATTTGAAACAAACGTTTATAGCTCCTTCATGTATTCAGAAGCCTCAAATTTGCTTTGCTCTTCCTATGTTCTTTAAAATTCATTGTTCTCATTTGGAAAATTTATTATACAAGGGAAAGAAGCTTAATTATGCAAAACCCAAAATACGCGTGTGTGTGCTATTCAAATAGAAAAATAATTGTAATTGACATACAGACCTAAACCTTGAGAGAATTTTTTAAAACTCTCATTAATTTACCAGAGATCATTGTCATATACATCTAGCAAATAGATACGGATGGATTATCTAAAGTATGAAAGTTGGATGGATGAGAACCCCCAATAATAATAACGAAAAAGGGTCGAAATTGCCCCTGAACTATGCGAAATAGACCACTTATACCCTCCATTATATTTTGGGATCAAAAATACCCCGCAGTTATCCCAGGAGACCACAAATATCCTCAAGAGTTAACACCCCAATTTTTTAGTGACGTGGCAAGCCACATGGGACTAATCCCTCCACCTAAGCATTGCCAA
The DNA here is from genome assembly GCF_019186545.1 of Solanum stenotomum. NCBI lineage: Eukaryota > Viridiplantae > Streptophyta > Magnoliopsida > Solanales > Solanaceae > Solanum > Solanum stenotomum. Next base: position 367,105 of record NC_064289.1, read on the forward strand.
CTAAGATTCACTACAAAAGAACTTGACTTTTAGTGGCGACAAAGTCGCCACAAAATCCCAAAATATTGCCACTAAAGGTTATGAGTGATTTTTAGTGGCGACTAAGGCTCCAACAACCATTCGCTAGTAAAATCTATTTTTTCAAAAAAAAATATGATAATTAATTTTCGATCGCGACCAAATTTTCTAAAATAAATAACTTGCAATATCCATATTAAAAACATCCAATATTATTACGAAAAATGATCAAAATTACTTCTCGATCCAAATCTCCTACTATATATATATATATATATATATATAGAGTGCATCATTGTACATTTTATACATTTACATATGACATAAAAATAAAACATATAGTGTCTTCAAACTCCTACTTAATCGATATCATATTTGGTTGTTTAAAAACAATGAAGAAAAAAACACAAAATTAGAATTTAATGTTAAAAACTTTTAGTGACGATTTTCTGGGCTTTTGTGGCGACTGTTGTTGCCGCTAAAGGTCTAGTTCTTTTGTAGTGAATCCTAGTTGGCAATGCTTAGGTGGAAGGATTAGTCCCACGTGGCTTGCCACGTCAACAAAAATTTGTGGTGTTAACTCTTGAGGGTATTTGTGGTCTCTTAGGATAACAGCAGGGACATTTTTGATCCCAAAATGTAACAAAGGGTATAAATGATCTATTTCATATAGTTCGGGGGCAATTTTGACCCTTTTCCGTAATAATAATACAAACATGTAATCCCACAAAGTAAAGTCTAGAGATAAGTTAAGTGTAAGCACACCTCACCCCTACCTTGAAGGAAGAGACTATTTATGATAGGTCCTCAACAGTACAGATGAAATCTCAATAATATTGTGGAAAAATTACATCATAAAATCCGCAATTTATCTGTAAGGTTGTTGTGAAAGAGATTTAGAAGCATGGCTGGCGTCGCAACTGGACTTCATACGCTACATTAAACGTCACAACAAATATGGAATAAAACCCACTTCCTGTACAATTTACATCATATTCTACATTTAATCAAAGAATAAAAATGAACCAAAATCTCTACATCAGAGGTCAGCTTGAATTGGCCTGGTCAGCGCCCTAACAAAGTACGCACGTGTCTCAGGTAATATACGTTGAATCAATTGTGAATACCTACATGTAACAAGATTACAGTGTGTTAATACACAATTACATGTTTGTTTAGCGTGTCTTTTTTTCTTCCAAGAAATGATGAAGCAAAAGGGTAGGAATCTGGACATACCATGGCATGACACTTGATTTGTCGAACTTCTCCAATGTGAAGACAATGCAAGCATTTCTTAATGACAATGCATTGAAAGCCTCTGATAACTCAAACATCAGAGAGACATTTTCCATTGAGATATCCTACCAAAGATAAGAAACTATCAGGAGAAACCCGACATAAATCCTCCTCTAAGACAGAAAGGTCCCCAGCACTCACCTGGGCAATTGCATACTCGCACAGACGCTTAAGGCCCTCGAGAAGATATTGATCAGCAGCCCTTAGAAGATCCTGTGCAACATCCATATTAACATCAACAGATCCCGTGTATATGTACCTGCAAACAATAAACATTCCTCTCTTCAATATTGCTAGATTGATTTGTATCCCAGATGTGACAGAGATTAAACAGCAGTGCACCTCATCATCAACTCAAAAATATCCCATGGAATGTTGGGAATCTCTATATCTTTGGCGTCTCTCTCCTGCAATAAATAGATAACAGATCATCAGAGTTTTGTACTCCATATTTGTGCATTCAGCCACGTCACACTTGCAACATTTCAAATAAAGATGTTTGCCTTTTAGCAATTTTGCAAAGACCATTTGATAGTCGATCTAAATTTATCAAAAGGGAAAGGTAAGCAGTAGAAGACAAATTTTGGGAGCAAAAACAGCTTTCCTCTTGTGTTGCTAATGATCAATTTAGAAACCAACAAACCTAAAAGTAAAAGCAATAAATCTTTATGCCAACTATTCTACTTACCCTGTAGCCACCATCAAACATTACTCGAAATGCATCAGAAGAAGAAAGTAAGCAAATTATGTGGGCATAAAACCCTTTGCCTGGTGAAGGACCAAAAAATCATTAAGCTACACCATGATATGAAGAAGATGACAATATTTGAATCACAAAACTGCTGCTACCTTCAACTAAAAATGTCACATCAGATAGCGTAGAATTATTTACATACTGCTCACCCAAATAGACCTGCATAAAGAAATGCACTAGGAGAAAATAAGGAAAAGAGATGTAATATAGGATCAAATACATTGTCTAATTACTGCACCATGAATGGTCATGAACAACCTCTAAGTCAATTGAGAAAGAAAAGACAGAAAGCGGACATACAAACTAAAAAACATGAAAAGCAGACAACATTATTGATTGGTGAAGAAAATGAACATCAAGTAAACTGTGGCGAAAACAGCCTATGGAATCTGTCAACATGCAAACCCTCCTCGAACACTCACCAAAGTGAAGACGAGTTACTACCAAAATCTAAATCCTTAAATGTAGGGATAAGCAAAGCCGTCATATTGCCTAATTGATTCTCAGAATACACCAATCATGCCAGCAATTAAAGGTCAGTGAGTGGAGTTTTCAGAACTCAACTGTTTTGTATTACTAAGACCATAAAAGATTGACAAGGTTATAGACCTGAATAAGAGATCGACAGGAAGACCAAGTCTTGGTATACACACCCTCCCAGAACCAAAAAAATATCGCTCAGTGAAGCAAATTTAGCATATCAAGTGAGGGTTCGAAGGTCTTCTATCCCTCATCAGCATAACAGATACCATCCAAGAACAAATAAAAGGCATATCATACTCTAAATAGATGCTTTTCTCATTATAGATGTGGTATAAACAGCAGCATATAACACAAGAAGCTGTCACAACGTGAGAAGCAAACTGAACCACAAGATGGGAAGAAACTGCACGACCAGAGTTTTTATGCAGTAATTCAAATGGTTGGTAAAGTAGACATTGTATAAAATTTGCATAACAGCTACATTATAACTTTCAAGTCTTGACTCTAGAGTAACACTAGCAAAACTTGGTTTGACATATGTTTATAAAGTAAATGGTAAAAGCTTCATAAATCATCACAATCAATGATTAAATTTGAACATCAGACAGTTCACCGTACATCTTCAAAATGCTTGATGATCATACGAACATAGCTTAGTACTAACTCGATGCGAGAAGCACCAAATGTAACAGTGAAAATTAAATAAAAACCCATAAATGACTAAGGGCCTTACAGGATAGACTTGAAGTTCCTGTTGAGAGACAGAATTGGTAGGAAACACTAGTATCCAATCATTTTGGTAACAGTCCTTATTAATGAAATTGTTCATCTTCTTCACAGTGGCAAGTAAGTGCACAAATAGACCAAATGGTACATGCAATATACAGAGAATATTAAAGTACCAATTAACGTGGAATGCATTCAATAACAAAACATAGCTCCTATTGTATAAGCAAGTTCATGTAGTCAATAACAAAAAATAGCTCCTATTGTATAAGCAAGCTCCAGTGTAGTTATTTTGTATTTTTTGTACAGTATCAATATTGTAGTATTTTTCCAACAAGGGAGACAACTTCACATAACGTTAGCCAATTACTAATTTATTATATACACTGTTCGAATTGTGAAGCATTTGACTTTCTCATACTAGATCCCAGTTGATCGACTAGTTGGACTAACCAAGAGTGTCACCAACCTGGAAAGTTCTACTAGAAGCCCACATAAGGGAAGTCAACATTGTCTCCATTCCAACTACCGGAATCACCAACATTGTACACTGTGCCGCCAATCACGGTTGTGCTGAATAAATAAAAAACAACCATCATCGAGAAGAGAAACACGGCTTCCTTTGTGAAGATCATGACTTGACCTCCAAAACAGAAAAACAGTAGGTGTTCTGGAAATTCAGAAGGAGCTACTTAGAACTCAAGGGATGTTGTAGCAGCACTTTTGCATGAACTATCAGTATATAACTGTTCAGCAGACTTCTGCTGCTGAATGCACCATGATGTTTGAGTGAATAAAGAGCCAAGGCTGATCTGGGAGTCCAGTAGCACTCACAATTTGTGCATGAATTGAGCTAATTGTATGAGTAGAATGTGTTGCATGCTCTAAGAAAGCTATGCTTAAGTGTAATACTTATTTCAGTGTGACTGGATATAACTTCAATTAAGAAAGAAAAAAATCTGTCTCTCCAAAGAATTTCTTTGGGCAAAATTGTATCTGCATCGTGCTAACTTCAGGCAAAATAACCTTAGTAGTAAAAAAAAAAAAAAAAAAACCCAGTGTAATCCCACAAGTGGGGTCTTGGGAGGAGGGTAGAGTGGTAGAGTGTACACAGACCTTACCTTTGAGAAGGTAGAGAAGTTGTTTCCGAAAGACCATGGCTGGATAAACAGTGAAAAAGAGACACTAGCAACAAATGTAAACAACAAGAAGATGATAATAAGAAACCTTAGCAGTAAACACTACTAAGGTTATCTAAGTTGCTCTCCAACCTTAGTAGTAAACACTCCAAGATACATTTCAATGAGGTAAATAAAACAAATTTGGTGACCAAGCCAATTATGCTATAAAAATTTCAAAGCCAAATATTACAGGAGTAGAGAAAACCACTCATCAGCATAAAAAACATAGATCTAAGTTCAGTTCGCAAGAGATTAAATCTCTACTTCAACTATTTAAAGAGAATCATCCAACCAACACTCCAAGATGCATTTCAATGAGGTAAATAAAACAAATTTGGTGACCATGCCAATTATGCTATAAAAATTTCAAAGCAAAATATTACAGGAGTAGAGAAAACCACTCATCAGCATATAAAACATAGATCTAAGTTCAGTTTGCAAGAGATTAAATCTCTACTTCAACTATTTAAAGAGAATCATCCAACCAATAGAACCTAACATGAGTTATGTAGAACTTCTAAGGGGGGGCAACAGTTGAAACTAGCCAATATCACCACAACTCAATTCCTCGTGTTGATAAAATTCTCTTTATGCTAAAGAAGTAGCTACTAGTGAAGTAGAGAAGCCAAGTTCGACTCGACATCTTCGTTGGCTTTGTGATCAAATGACTCATCACCAATATATAGGTCTAGGATTGATCTGCATAAGAGTTTGCTTTGTATACTTCCCACTTCCTTTCCATCAACTACAAAAGAAAAATAAACAGAACCTAAGCTTCATCTAAGTGATTGATGCTAGAGCAAATTTTAAGCAAACAACTAGAAAGAAAAAAGATCAGAAACTAATATATTGCGAATTTAAAGAAAACCAACAAATATTTTAGTTATTCTTCTATGGTCTATGGAACTGACGGGAAATTAACTAGCTCATCAGTTTCTTACCTAAAATGCATGTAGAACAAATCTCAACCAATACTTCGATGCTGTTTAACTTAAGTCTTTTTTTTAATATGGAATGTCTTTAACTTATTTATTAGTCACTGTGACAGGTGTATCAGCCATTGGTAATAAAAATCATCACCAGTATTTTGTGGAAGCATATTTTCAAGAGCTAACAGGGTGATAATAAAAATCATCACTAGTATCTTGGCGAAGAATATTTTCAACAGCTAACATATAACAATTTTTATTTTATTTTTTTGGTTTTATAGACAGTGAAGCTGGTAAAGACCAGAAAATCTATATCTGTATAAAAGAGAATAGGGATGGTTGATTGGTGTAATACTACACAAGCATAATTTCCAGCATGACTTCTGTAACCAAATTCAGGAAAATGTTTAGCCAATTCCCACAAAGGAAATGTAAGGGTATAAAATGTGCCAACTGACAGTGCAATTAGGATATTTATGGTATTGTTCTTGTATAGCGCTCACTTGAAGTAATTACTCTTTATTGTAGCCTCTAACATACTGCTTCGAAAGCCAACCTTATTAGGGAAATGACTAAAAGAAATTAATGTTTTATGTATCCATTCAATAGCTCTTCAATAATTTGAGCAAGTGATAGCTATAACATTTTATTTTTTCTCAAAACACACAGACACACATGCACGTCTCGTAGGCGTATACACTGAGAGATTGAGAGTCTTCACTTCAAAAGATTCATATCAGATCGAAGTATCAACATTGTAGAAAAAGTGGAAAAAAGACAACTTTGAGCTGTTCATTTCCAAAATACTGTCAACAGAAATAAATCATCTTACTTGTTGTGTGGAGTATGTAGTCATGATCTCTGGAGAGTTCAATGATAGATCCCCGAGGTAATTTAATTTCATCTTTAAACTGGGAAGTGAACCTACAGTTGCAAAAGACATTTTTGGTTATATAAGAACTAGGGAACTTATGAAAATATAATATAGATAGAAGAAATATTTATAATATGTGCATAAATATAATATATATCCAGACGTATAAGTGATTTCATAAAGAGAAATGTTTGGTCAGTAATTATATGACTTCCAACAAAGTCACAAGTTGTTACTTTGGACCAAAAATAATTATAAACTTGCGATAATAAAAAATTCGTATAAAATATAAAACAAAAAAAATTATGGAGAGAATATAAATAAATAAATAATGCAACACCATTCTTATGATCTTAATTATTAAGAAAAGGAAGAAGAAAATATGAAATTCATGCACAATTTTTCAAACTCTAATGTGATCATTTCAGAAGAGTCTTACAATGTCTTTATTTATAGACATTCAGATTTTTACAATAAAGAATAAAAATGAATGCAGAAATAGTAATTAACACAATTCTTTTTATTATTATTATAATAATAACAATATTCTTGGCCAAAGAGAGGTGTCAATTTTATTCATTCATTATTGTTATTTTTCCTCTTATTTTTCATCATTGTCTAAATAAATATTCATATTTTTAATTTTGCCTCTATCCTTTATTGTACTATTTGTTTTCTATTTTATTAATTTTGTCTTCTTTTTCTCTTTTCCTTCCTCTATCCTACTTAATAGTAACTTTTTATAGTAACAAAAACACATCTTCCTTAGGATCTTAATCATAAGAAACATAAATGGTTCTTTGTACTGTAAAAAAATATCATAAAAAAGCCGTATTTCAATATTTGATATATAGTCAAATTCTCTAATCTATCAATAATAGTGTTTGAACCTTTATAATAATTAGCATAAGACAAAGTTACGGTAATTAATTTTCGTCTAACGAAGTACAAACAAAATGCTCTTACCTTCCAAACTAAGTAATTACATAGAAAGAACACAATGCACATTCCTTCATTAGGACCTTAATCATAAGAAAATAGATTTTAGAAAAAATATTAATGAATCAATGCACAATTTTTGAGCTCTTGTCAACACTCCCTCTTACTAACTGATCAATATCTAAGTGTCCTCTTTATTGAGTCTACCTTTACTACAATAACAAAACATGGAAAACATGACTTCAAATATGAAATAAAAAGGATAATCTTGAGTAGGAGTTTCATGAAATAAAAATAATGATTTTATATGGACAAAATAGAGGAATTTTAAAAAAAAACTTAAATAGTTTTTGTACAATAATATTGTTGAACATTGGTCAGTAGTTAATATTATTACACACAAAGTTACAATAACTAATTTGCATCTAAACAAAAATACAGACTTGCAATTATGAAAAATTATAAAAATTCAAACTAAAGAAGTTACATGGAGAAAACACAAACATAAACACATCTTCCTTAGAATCTTATCATAAGAAAATAGATAAAAATAAGAATACAAAATAAGTGCCCACTTTTTTGAGCTCTTGGCCGACACCTTTTTTGTCAAATTAATCAACATTCAAGAGTCTTCTTCATCGTGTCAAGTTAACACATGGATTTGATAATAGAATAATACTACAAAGAACAATGAAATATAAAAAATAATCTTGAGTAGAAATTTCACGAAACAAAAAACTTGTGAATTTATATTGACAAAAACGGAGAAATATCATAACGTATCTTAAATTTTATAATTTAATAGTTGGGGGTTATGAATATGAAAACTTAAAAGTCATGAAATTAATTATATTATTAAGAATAGAAGTTTAATAGATATAAGTTATGGAGGTGAAACTTTAAAAGTAAATAAAGAAGGAAAAAAATAAATAAAAAAGATAAAAGAAATACCTTTATACTAAATAGAGATATAAATTTCTTGAATTGAATAAATAAATAAAAAAGTAAAAAAAGAACAAGGAAAGGAAGAGAAGTGACTTAAGGAAATGTTATAGATGTCATAAATGATGAGATTTAGGGAACAAAATCGTAATTTTTTTTAAAAAAAAAAAAAGACTTCATATTTTATAGAAATATAAGTTTCTTGAATTGGATAAATTAAAAAAAGAAGTAAAAAGGAACTAAAAGGGGGAAAAGGTGATTTAAAGAAATGATATAAATATCATTAGGGAAGAAATTAAAATACTAAAAAGAAGAAAATGAGAAATATTAAGGAAAAGAAAATAATAGCATTTAATGATAAAATAGATTAAATAGGACTATTGATAAAGAAAGAATTAAATGTGACTATCTTTAATATTTAGGTGAATTTTTTGTATTTTAAAATTTGAAAAATGGCCAAAAAAACCACAAAAAAAAAGATAAATAGCTTTCTATCCCTTAGAAGCATGCCACATCAGGATGTCTAACATTCTCCTTTATATATATATATATAGATTGGAAGGAGGCAATAATAGTTTAAGGATTGAGAAACAATTAAGTTTCCGTTTCCAAAAACAATCTTGTGGGTTAACCTGTTCGCAGCTCAATAACTCTATTCAAGAAAAGATGTGACGTAGTAGCTGAGAGATAATTGATCACAGTTGGGCAAAAGAGTCCAGCAATAATGTTAAACACTATGATATCGCAAGGCATCATATTTGAAAGGCAACTTGAGTAAGGTTCCAGAATACATATAAAACATAATAATTTAGAGTGCAAACAAATGAAGTGCTTCATCCAGCTTTGGCAGGCTTTGTTCCCTGTGGTGATATGGTAATTATTCCAAAAAAGGTTGACTAAGATATGAATAATATGAGGCTAAGGAATTACCTTTGGAGCAATTCCTTGTTATCATATCCCCCAAACTTATGTAATCTGCTGCCAACAGATTCTTCGAAAGCACTGCGCACAGAATTAATGCTTAGTCTGCCATAGACTATTTGAAGCCTAATAGTCATGCGTATATCGTTTTCCATGAGATGATTTCTCAACTCTTCCTTTTGCTGCAGTTCAGAAACAGAGTGCCGTCCATGCTTCTCAGCCAGACACTTCTTTACATCAACATCATCAGCATACACACCTAGAGAATGCCATATTGATATTACATTAGATAAAGCCCATATTTAAAGTAAACATCACTTTTACTTTGAAATGCAGATTCAAACTTACAAAAGGAGACAAAGAGTGTTATAATGCATATCCCCCCTGATCATATAAAGGAAGGTCCAATAGAGACGGCGATGAGATTCTCAAATATGATACCACCACAGGCTTAATTTTTATGCACTGACCAGGGACGGAGCTAAGTTGTAGAAAGGAGATTCAATTGACTTCCCCTCGTTAAAAATTCTACATTGAACAAATAGAGCAAAAATGAATTCTATATTCGTATTATTTCACTATTGAAACCCCTTGATGCTATTGAATCCCCTAGATAGAAGGCAAAATTCTAGTAAAGTGGCAAAGGGGTTACACAATTACTTTTGAATCCTATTATTTTTTTGAATCCCTTGTATAACTTCCTGGTTCCACCACTGGTACTGACAGTGCAAGAAACTGTATTATGTTGCTTCAAAAACTTAATCCAAGTAACATGTACAGTAAGCATGAGTCGATAAGCCTACACAAGCTGTTAACAATTGATAAGCCCACGATCCCACATGAACTGCTATAAATGGTAAAGCATGAATTGAGTTCTGACTGGGAGTGTAGTGTGTACTCAGACCTTACCCCTAGCTTGGAAAATAGAGAGATTGTTTTCCATATGCCCTTAGATCAAGAAAAAACATAAAAAAGCAGCTCGGGAAAAGAATAACAGAAGTGAAGAAGCCACGACAAAATACATCTTGAAAATAAAAAAGGAATAAAATCTGGAAAAAAAATGTAATGCTACAATTACTACTCCCTCCGTCCCTATTTACTTGTCCATATTTCCTTTTTTGGTTGTCCCTATTTAGTTGTCCATTTTGACAAATCAAGAAAGGACAACAAATTTTTTCCTATTATACCCTTATTTACACTTCTTGAAAATTGTAAAAGTGTATGTTGTTTCCCTTCAATTTATTTCACTTTAATTCAAATAAGTGGTTGTAATTTTGAAGTGAAAAGTTGTCATAAGGGTAAAATTGTAACTTCACTGTGCTAATCATTGTTGCCTTAATCTGTGTGTCATTTCTAAAGTGGACAACTAAAAAGGGACGGAGGGAGTAGTATGGAAGGATAAGTGAGACAACATGTCCTCCATAACTTCCTATTGCCATAGAATTGGGATTCATTTTATATATTTGGGTATTTGTGCTCCACACAAGGATCACAAAAATTAAGAACCTCAACTACAGTATAACAACATTTGCAGAAGAGACAGAAACATAAATCGATAAAGAGCAAAAACAATAAAGTAAATTGCAGTGACAATTTGGTACCATAAGCATAGACATCAATGTTTTTCAATCCAAAAACCGCCTTTTTACGCAGCCCAATTCCAAGGAGTCGCTGAGTATCTTTCAGAATTGACGGAAATGCCATTCCGGCCCTGGATTCAGTGACCGGAGCTGAGTTATCTGCTAGAGAAACAGAACCCCACAAAGGGGATGAATGATTTTTGTTAGGTGAGAAATTGGAAAGTAGGAAATTCATCGCATTTTCCAGAAACGGATTTTTGGGGCTTTGAGTTATGGCAATGATCGCTCCGGCGGCAGCGAGGGCTGAACCGCCGGACGCGAGGGCGACAGCGACGGTGGAGAAGGATCGAGATGGAGCATCTGAAGTGGCTGAAGACGGAGTCTTGTGGGGCTGAGAAAACAAGAATGGAAAACGCAGAGAAGCCATTGTTTAGTTTTTATTTACTATGGTTTGAGTGTATTTTATACTAGGAGTACTTTATAGTTTTAACAAAAAAGGATAGAGTAATTCTTTTCTTCCATAGTGTTTTTTCACTTTTAGTGGTGTGGAAGGCAAGAATTTCATCTTCTGGGCTTTTTGATTCATGAATATCATTTGGATGCATATTAAAAATATTCATTTTTTGTAAGTGTTTCATGCCTGCCAATTGTGGAGTTATATCTGATTTAAGAATGATTTAAATTAAATAAATATTATTAATATGTGTATTATTTGTATATTATTATTTGATATGTTTCATTTTATGTGAAACTATTTTATTGGTTACTAAATTCGTGAAGAAAAGAAGATCTTTTGAAATCTATTATCTTAAACATGTCATTATATTTGTGTCATAGTTGCTAAGGCCAAATAAGAGTTTTAAAATTAAACTATCTATGGTTATAGAAAAATTAGTGCTCTTTTTATTAAATCAACTTGGAGAGAGTAAAGGACATTGATATGTTGAGCTCTATTTTACTATCTAGACAAAGATTTCTACTCTGGCTGGCAAATCAAGATAACTATTGATAAAGGAGAGAATGAACAAATGTGTTGTTTGTGTGAATGAGGAGTCCTAGCTGCATCTATTTATTTTTAAAAAAATGTATGTGGATAACAACAGTCACAATGGTGAGTTCAGAGAAAGAAGGTGTTATCCATGTTCAATATGGATAAAAAAGAGAAATTGACGACAATCCATAAAGGAACTGGCAACTACAATTTTGGGGAAGACAAGAAACTGAAAACACTTAAATTGATTAAATGTAAATACAGAATTAGTTGTTACACAGATTAACAAAGGAGATTATAGAAAGGATAGAACTAGTAAAAGGCTCTAGGAAATATAGTTATATAATTCAAAAATTTGTAACTAATTGGTTTTTACTGATTATGTTGGAGATGATTAACACTCTAGTTCTGATTCGGATCCTATGAGTGCTCTTTTAAGTGTAAATATTGATTGTCTAACGTAATCTTTCACAGTTAACCCAAAAAAAAAGAATAAATTACAGAAATCCCACTTTTTAGTTTACTTATTACCATTATCCCCTATAAGTTTTACAAATTTTCAAAATCCCTCATTTTCGCGCATCAGATTAATGTATCTCGCGCATCAGATTAGTGTATCTCGCGCATCAAATTAATGTATCAGCACTTATATTATTGTATCTCGCGTATCAAATTGGTGTATCATGTATAAAATGTATATCAGATTAGTGTATCATGTATAAAATGTAATGTATCTTACTTAACGATTAATGTATCTCGCGCATCAGATTAATGTATCAACACTTATATTATTGTATCAATTTGAGGGATTTCTGTAATTATAAATTTTTAAGGGATAGATTGTAATTTTACCTTAAAAGTATGTGATTTATGTAATTTACCCTTAAAAAAAATGGCCATTAGGCCATCACTCCTTGGACTTGGCCCATTTTCGGTGGAGATTCAGTTCACTTCTCTATTGGTCTGGGCCTGGCAACTGAATAGAGGTCCAATTTCCATACCAAATTTTGGTCGGCTCCTTTATGCCAGGATGTTGAGATTGCAACCACCTATATTTAAGAAAAATTTCATTTACATCATATACACAATTTGATTCTTAATTAAGTACTGTTTTTTGCAGACACTTTCAACTAATTTCCCAAACGTATGTTAAACTCATATAAGTTTTCGTAATCTCTCTCGTTTAATCAATAAGTTAATAAGGCCTCATTTATGATAGAAGGTTTTTTCAGTCCTTATTTATTGGCTCATATGTAGATAGTAAAAAAAATAAATGATTAAATGAACGTTGAGCCTCGCTAAATTTTTAAACGTAACTGATCATAAAATTAGAATTGGTCTAAGGATCATACAAGCCATGAGAATATCAATTCATATCTCACATGCCAGCAATGAGGAATAACGTAATTTATCGCCCCGGGTAAATTGCACAAGAAACAAAAAGTGATCATTCACTAAAGAATTGTCCTAAAAAGAACAAGCAACGAAAAAAATTCTGAATCAAGAATTTAAATGGGTCTCATCATGTAAAGAAATAAAAAATTTAAACCTAACTCAACTCATTAATGGTGTATCATATGAATTCCGAAATTATACAGGGAAACCAATTCTACATATCATAATCTAATTAATGTATGTATGTTATACTCGACTTGATTATGCTGTCTCAAAATAGAACGTGATGAACCAAGTTGTCAAGGACATTTACATCTAGCAAATAGATAGGGATTATCTAAAGGGTGAAAGTTGGATGGTGTATTCCCATATCCCACAAAGTAAAGTCTAGAGAGAGTTGAGTGTAAGCACACCTCACCCCTACGTGAAGGTAGAAACTATTTCTAATAGACCCTCAACTAAGAAAAATAGTATAGATGAGATCCCAATAATATTGTGGATAAATTACATCATAAAACCGGCAATTTATTTGTAAGCTTGTTGTAGAGATTTAGAAGCATGGCTGGCGTCGCAACTGGACTTCATACGCTACATTAAACGTCACAACAAATATGGAATTGCAAGTGATGAGAAGTTACACATAACTCTTGCAGTTAGAGACGAACGAGTGGAATAAAACCCACTTCCTGTACAATTTACATCATATTCTACATTTAATCAAAGAATAAAAATGAACCAAAATCTCTACATCAGAGGTCAGCTTGAATTGGCCTGGTCAGCGCCCTAACAAAGTACGCACGTGTCTCAGGTAATATACGTTGAATCAATTGTGAATACCTACATGTAACAAGATTACAGTGTGTTAATACACAATTACATGTTTGTTTAGCGTGTCTTTTTTTCTTCCAAGAAATGATGAAGCAAAAGGGTAGAAATCTGGACATACCATGGCATGACACTTAATTTGTCGAACTTCTCCAATGTGAAGACAATGCAAGCATTTCTTAATGACAATGCATTGAAAGCCTCTGATAACTCAAACATCAGAGAGACATTTTCCACTGAGATATCCTACCAAAGATAAGAAACTATCAGGAGAAACCCGACATAAATCCTCCTCTAAGACAGAAAGGTCCCCAGCACTCACCTGGGCAATTGCATACTCGCACAGACGCTTAAGGCCCTCGAGAAGATATTGATCAGCAGCCCTTAGAAGATCCTGTGCAACATCCATATTAACATCAACAGATCCCGTGTATATGTACCTGCAAACAATAAACATTCCTCTCTTCAATATTGCTAGATTGATTTGTATCCCACATGTGACAGAGATTAAACAGCAGTGCACCTCATCATCAACTCAAAAACATTCCATGGAATGTTGGGAATCTCTATATCTTTGGCGTCTCTCTCCTGCAATAAATAGATAACAGATCATCAGAGTTTTGTACTCCATATTTGTGCATTCAGCCATGTCACATGACACATATGCTTGTAACATTTCAAATGAAGATGTTTGCCTTTTAGCAATTTTGCAAGACTGTCTGATAGTCGATCTAAATTTGTCAAAAGGGTAAGGTAATCAGTAGAAGACAAATTTCAGGAGCAAAAACAGCTTTCCTCTTGTGTTGCTAATGATCAATTTAGAAACCAATAAATCTAAAAGTAAAAGCACTAAATCTTTATGCCAACTATGCTACTTACCCTGTAGCCACCATCAAACATTGCTCGAAATGCATCAGAAGAAGCAAGTAAACAAATTCTGTGGGCATAAAACCGTTTGCCTGGTGAAGGACCAAAAAATCATTAAGATACACCATGATATAAAGAAGATGACAATATTTGAATCACAAAACTACTGCTACCTTCAACTAAAAATGTCACATCAGATAGCGTAGAATTATTTACGTACTGCTCACCCAAATAGACCTGCAAAAAGAAATGCACAAGGAGAAAATAAGGAAAAGAGATGTAATATATGATCAAATACATTGTCTAATTACTGCACCATGAATGGTTATGAACAACCTATAAGTCAATTGAGAAAGAAGAGACAGAAAGCGGACATACAAACTAACAAACATGGAAAGCTCAGACAACATTATTAATTGGTAAAGAAAGTGAACATCAAGTAAACTGTGGCAAAAACAGCCTATGGAATCTGTCAACATGTAAACCCTCCTCAAATGATCACCAAAGTGAAGACGAGTTACTCCCATAATCTAAATCCTCAAAATGTAGGGATAAGAAAAGCCCTCATATTGCCTAATTGATTCTCAGGATACACCAAGCATGCCAGCAATTAAGGGTCAGTGAGTGAAGTTTTCAGAACTCAACTGTTTTGTATTACTAAGACCATAGAACAATTGACGATGATATAGACCTGAATAAGAGATCGACAGGAATACCAAGTCTTGGTATACACACCCTCCCAGAACCAAAAAAATAACGCTCAGTGAAGCAAATTTAGCATATCAAGAGAGGGTTCTAAGGTCTTCTACCCCTCATCAGCATAACAGATGCCAAGAACAAATAAAAGGCATATCATACTCTAAATAGATGTTTTCTCATAATAAAGTTGGTAAAAACAGCAGCATATAACACAAGAAGGGTCACAATGTGAGAAGCAAACTGAACCACAATATGGGAAGAAACTGTACGACCAGAGTTTTTATGGAGTAATTCAAATGGTTGGTAAAGTAGACATTGTATTAAATTTGCAGGACAGCTACATTATAACTTTCAAGTCTTGAGGTAACACTAGCAAAACTTGATTTGACATTGTTTATAAAGTAAATGGTAAAAGCTTCACAAATTATCACAATCAATGATTAAATTTGAACATCAGACGGTTCAGTGTGCATCTTCGAAATGCTTGATGATAATACGCACATAGCTTAGTGTTAACTTGATATGAGAAGCACCATGTAACAGTGAAAAACTAAATAAAAACCCATTAGTGACTAAGAGACTAGTATTACTCATGTTAGAACTTAAGAACCAAAAACCTGAACAAAAATTTTGCCAGAGTATGAGCATTAAACTGCGGAGCAAACCTGAGGTGTAGGAGATGGAGGAGCTGCATCAACGGGTGAAAGTGAGCTGGCTTTGTTAGCCAACTTGCATAAAGCTACAGAACCATCTCTTTGGTGCTTCAAGTTTGTTGATACTAGAAGCTCTAAAAGCAATTCCAATCCTACAAGAACATAGTCCACATAGTGGATAAACTGTCACAGCCTAACCAGCACACCGAGAAAAGCTGAGTCTGAGTATAGGTACAAATCACATACCACCATTATCGATAAATATCATCTTTTGGTCATCTGGTGAACAAAGATGGGCAAGCACCAGAGCAACTCGTCTTTGAATAACCTTTTCCCCAACACGCATCAAATACAACAAATGGCCTAATACCTTCAAAAGAGGGCAAAAAGGTTTGAGATATAACCATCAGTAACCTATAAGACTTAACAAAGAAATTTACCATATTAAAGGGACAAGAAGGAACTGGACAATGGGGGATACACCACATTTCATAGCTAGAAAAAACAAAATTAACTTGGCATTCGTTAGCAAAAGAAATGTACTCATTGCATCATGTGCTTCACTGCCAACAAATAAAGTATGCATCAACAAATTCCTTGCAACAAATAGAAACTCACCCGTCCATGAATCTTCTCTTCCAATCTTTTCAATGTCTTCGCAACACAATCTCTAGTTGGCTGAAAAATGAGTGAACAATATCAAGGGTCATGACAAAGACTTAAGAATAATGAGAAAAGCATCATAATTCTATGAAATTATTTCTCCTTTAAGTAATATTTGGCACAAAATAACGATCACGGGAAGAAAAAAAGAATAATACTTGGACAATAAATTCTCCATCCTGAAGCTTTTGAACACCTCCAACCTTTACAAGATCTGTAACATTATCCTATAGCGAAAAGTTGCACCCGAATCAGATGAGATGTAACACGTCGTTACAAATTTAAAAGTACAAAATCTGGTTATAATAACATTGTTTGGATAAGTTGTTACACCTCGTTATCAGCAAGCCCATAAAGAGCAAATGCAGCATTATGTTGCAACGATCCATTTTTTGAATCAAGAAGCTTCAATAATGGGACTAGACCACCGCAATGAGCAATACCAGCCTGATTGTGTGTGTCCTGAACATCAGGGAACCAATGAATCCAATCAACTAGAATGCATGTAGAGAATTCTCAAATCACATGAACTCCTAAACTGTTAGATAGAGCACATTTCTATGTACTTAATTATGTCTTCAACATGCCTCTGTACATGCAAGGATGATTCTTTTGTCATGAGTCAAGCAGGTGAATATACTTCTTTTTTTAAATGGGTGGCGATGAGACTCAAACCCAAGGTACTGCCCTGATATCATGAAGTGTATTTCTAGTTCATCCAAAAGCTTAAGTTGTTTCAGAGACCCCACTTCTATTTATTTAATTATATATTCAACATGTAGATTATTGAGTATTGGAATGTAATGAGCTAGTATAGAAAAAATTCATATAGCAAAGCCTAAATAGTTTTGGACTGAGTTGTCGCTAATTGACTGAGAAAGAAAGAAAAGAACAACCCAATGCGATGGAACTTTCCAGTCGTACTGCACTATAATTAAGAGGAAAAAAAGAGCTCCAAGCTTTGACCCTTCATGCACTATTATGATATAATCACAACGTTAGCATTATCACTTAAGAAAATTATGAGAAAATGTAACTGCCGAATAGAAAAGGTGTAAATGCCAAGCAACAACAATTTAAACTACTTTAGGGAACCCTATCCATGTGCAGACAATATTTCACGACATGAAATAAGGTCCACTTGAACAGCAAGACAGCATTTATTGTTTTTGATGAGTAACAACAAGATAGTGAATTTAACTGTTAATTGTCCATACATGTATACCATGACAGGAAAACAAGTCAATTTTGAATTGAAACCACTCATGGAAACTGCACAATGGTGCAAAGGAACCACTACTCACAAGCATGATTCCTTGTTTTATTCATTTATGTTATTCCTACGTAACAAGTTATGTTAAAAAAGTGGGCAAGTCAATATATAAGATAATCCATAATCTTTAATACATGAAAACAAACTAAAAACAAGTAATCAAGTTCCCATCCAAGATCTATCATCCAAGTATACAAGTCAAACTTCAATCGATCAACAAAACCTCAATCCTAAAGGGGTAACCCATATGAATCTTATGTAATCATTCCACTCCATCAAGGGACAAGCCATGCCAATTAATCATCCGACATACAAGTAAATAAGAAAGTAAATTCTTGAATCCTAAGCTCGCAGAATAATTAGAAAAACATGGTCTAATTGGAACCAATACTACAATAATATTCTTTGGTATAAGGTTTGATTGGAAAAGGGGGTAAGACCATGACAAAGATGTCACAGGCACATATCATACTTGAAAACAACCTCAATAATCGTGAAAGGTAAGTCCATGATCATCAACTATCAACACAAGTAATGCCAGAAAATAAATCTGAATGGTAAACTTACAGAGTACTCAGAGAAATAGTGGCCCAGGGGACAACGACTAACAGAACAGAAGAATTACTTGATAACCACAAGAAAACAAAGTACCCTAAAGAAGCTCTGTAAGGATTTCAAGTCACCTGTGCCAACCTTCCAAGGGCAAAGGCTGACATTTCCCTAAGTTGAGCATCCAGAGATTGAAGCATCTCAATCAGTGGCGGTACAGCACCTCTTTGCACAATGTGAATCTGCAAAACCATCAGAAAAAAAAAATTCAAGCATAAATCAGATTAAGTTGCTTTAAATGCCAATAAATCAATAATTTTACTACTCTTTAGGACATTAATAGAGCACAGTAGCATCATCAACCTTGCAGTCTGAGTCCGTTGCTGCAAATTGTCCAAGCAATAAAGCTGCTTCCCTTTGGCTTTCCGGACAGGAGGAACTGTCATATAAAAGGGCTTATTTCAGAAGCCATCAAGAGGAAAAGAACAAACCAAATAGTAGCATGTCTACGTCCATTAGATGGAATCTGCAAATGATAAGCATCTATGGAACAGAAGTTGTACATGACCAGCCACTCAAAAATTATAAGATCCAACACTACCTAAGTAACCCAATGACAGGTTGTAAAGCTCCAGCAAGAAGAACGTCCTTTTTGATATTTGGTGACGAGTGCACCAAATTTCCAATGACTCCAACCTGACATTCCACAATTTTATTATGTCTACCACTTGAAGCATGGCTGTGACTTTATACCTAATTATATATAAAAACAAAAAAAGAGCTAGTAATATGAACTTGCAGAATGATGCCTAACCGCTTCATAGTGTATTGCAGTATCTTCGGACCGTAGCATTAGAATAAGAGTAGGGAGTGCATTGCATTCAACAATCTGAAATCAAATCAGAGAAATTATTCTAATAGAACAGATAACACAAGAAATTCAGAGATACTTTTTATAAATCAGAATAAAGATTAAAGCCACTAGCCTGATTTTTGTTCTCATCATTTTTAAATGCCAAAGTTCGCAATGCTCCTGCAGCTGCTCTTTGCACCTTTGCATCAACAAACTCAAGCAATTCAACAAGTGGAGGAATACCTCCCTCAATCCTTCACATACAAAATAGAGATGAAGTGTGAATATAAGTTTTTCTTTTGATTTGCTGTAGTGACCAAAATTTTAGAGAACAAATAAGCTAACCTAACACGAGTTTTGATGCTACTATTTTCATGGGCAAGATTAGTGATTGCATCAGCTGCTCTCCGGATAACACCATTGACAGCACGAGAATTTTGTGCAGTTTTATGCCTTTTCAACAGATCTACAAGATGAGGTAGAGCTTCAGCATCAACAATAAGTTGCTGGTGCTCCGGCTGTCAAGAAACAGAAACAGTTTAAAACACCTCCATCTAAATTATGAACCAATGAAGGGCCTTACAGGGTAGACTAGAAGTTACTGTTGAGAGACAAAAAAATTGGTAGGAAACACTAGTATTTAATCATTTTGGTAACAGTCCTTATTAGCGAAAATTGTTCATCTTCTTCACAGTGGCAAGAGAGTGCACAAATGGTACATGCAATAGACAGATAAAATTAAAGTACCAATTAACGTGGAATCAATCAATAACAAAACATAGCTCCTATTGTATAAGCAAGTTCATGTAGTCCTATTGTGTAAGCAAGCTCCAGTGTATGCTAAAGTGTGGATAGTACGGTGTAATTCGAAGAATCATCTGCCCTAATAACGAAAATTGCCTTCTCATATGTGCTTAACTCTTAAGAGAATAAATATGATTTATACTAACTTTTATGGCTAGAAGCCCAAGCGTAAAAGCACTTCCTTTCTCGACCTCATGCTCATACGGCATCTGTCCACCATCTCCTTCACTCCCAAGGGATGGCACTTGAAGATGCTTCACCAGAGCTGGGACAGCACCACAGTCTACAACCACATTCACAATTTCCTCTGCAACACAAAAATCCTCAAATATCAAAACCCAACTTTCAGGCCCAAATTGATTGAATATAATCCAATTCAACTCTCTGCATGTACTTCCCAGGACATTCAGCACTCTATAAGAACTTTGACTAACATTTGTAATGTTCTAATACAGTACTTATCGTGCTGTTTTTGGATATCTAACTTGTATTTTTTAAGAAAAAAAAATTGTTGAATAAATCCAGTAGAGTTTAACTTGGGAAATTAGTTGAATTAACTCCCGATAGACAGAAATGTACATGAAATTTTCTGATCCGCTAGAAACGAGATATTGAGTTACCGTTCTTAGCTAGCTCAGAGAGAACATGAATAGCACGCTTGGCAGAGGCACGATCTGCTTCCGTCGAAGAGAAAGTAGATTCGAGAATCTCCACTTGCGTCCGAACCTCAGGAGCGAGATCTTGATGAGCATCATAATCATCATGAGAAAACGGAGAAGAAACTTTATGATCATCTTCAAAATCTCCTTCGAGCTTTCTCTTCAAGCTTCTCCTCCCGGAACTCGAAGATTGTTTGCTCCGTTTTGCTTGGTTCTCCATGGAAGAGTGGATGGAGAGAGGAGTGGTGGGTGGTGGTGGTGCGAGCAGTACAATGAGTGTGTGTGTAGTGCGTGTGGGGTAGTTTAGGGATTTAAATGTTACACACTCCTCTATTTTACTTTGAGTTGAAAAAGTGACGGCGTTTAGATTTTTATTCTTACGTGGGTTTGAGGGATTCGGTGTTTTAGGAAAAAACAAAAATTTGAACAGATTTTGCTCTCTCCCGCCATTATTTCCTTTTGTTAGAGCGCGAGAATCTTTTAGGCGGCCCAAAAAGTCCAGAATACACAAACCCAAATCGGCTCCTTCGGGCTGACCAAGTCGTGGGCTAAAATAAAAAACCTTTGACAAATTTTTGGTTGATTCATGCAAATGTCAAAGGTAATCATTTACTTAATTTAAAGAATTGCGCAAATATAGTCCTTGAAAAAGTAATAATTTTTATTGGGGTTTAATAATTTGATGTCATCTAAACTCTAATGTATTCTTGTAAGAAGTAATAGAAGTTTTAGATGGTATTCTAAAAGGTTCATAAATGAAATAGTTATTCCAAGAGGAAAGAACCAGTGAAATCTTTCGCATTGTTTGGTTTTCAAATAAATTATATGGTGATTATAATTTCATGAACATTATGTGGAACAAAATATTTATTCATACACTGTAAGAGTGTTATATGTTGTATAACTAGGAGTATACAAGTCACATAAGTTGTATACCATATCGACTGTTGAATCACATTGTGAATCGTATATATGTTTGGTGATACACTCAGTTTATCAAACTACAAGTATCAAGTTTAGTATACTGACAGCGTACAAAGAATACTTACGCACTCAAGATCAGTTACAATGCAATCACATAAATCTATTTCTTGAAAATCTTAAATTTTTAATAAGGTAAAATAATAAACTCACTATGTCAATAATTGCTTTTTTAATAGGTGTGTCAATTCAAAAGTGGACAAGTAATTAGGAACAAAGGGAGTACCTTTTAACTAAAAAATGGGAAAAAGATCAGTTTGTTTTAAAATTAAAAAAATATTAATAGTTTTTTTAATTTTCTGGCCAAATTTTCTAGCCATTTAGCACTTTTCATTTTAAATTGTATGTTACGCTTTTCGAAAGTCAATTTGATTAATTTTCAAAGTTAAATTAAATTGCATTGCTTCAATAATTTAAATAAAAAAATTAAATATTCAAAAACTATACAAAAATTACTATAAATTTCAACTTTTTATATATCAATATAATGAAAATACATCGTAAAATATTAGTCATTAACCTACAAGTTTACAGTAACATAGTTAAGAGTAATTAGTAGTATCTTTAGTTCGACTCATCTTGCTAATATAAGGAAAAAGAAGAAATTTAAAGAAGTGGCAAGGGCAAATGCCAAAGTAAGAAGTATCAAAACAAGAACGTACAATACTAACAAGAAGTATTTATGAATTTTATGTATTTGTTGGGAGATTCCTGACATGTACAGGCACAGTAGGTAAAATATATATTATTCAATTAATAGATTTAACCATCATTTCTAACTTTTCTTCTGTCGATTCTTTTGTTTTTACTCATTGGATCCCCTCAAAATTACAGTAGTTGTTCTACCAATTTATTACGATAATTTATCAACGTGTATCAATCGAAAAGATCCCGTGCATCACTAAAAATATGCGGCTGTTTGTTATTAAATTAGAGGTTTTGAATTCAAATTTAGAGTATGAATTTTATTAAATTAGAGATTTAAAATTCGATTTTTGAGTATAATTTTTTTTCATAGGAAGCGTTATCGAAGAATGAGACATATACACTGTATTATTATTATTATTATATTTTAATATGACAGAGATGAATTTCGTATCTGTACGTACTGTTATATGCTCGATAAAGTTTGGTGGTTTTAATTATTGTGGTAGTGGATAAAATTCAACAACTTTGACAAAAATAATAATAACAACTTTAACGATATATTAGTGAATACTACTGGTCAAGGGGGACCATATGTGAATTTATCTCGAGTTAATCCTTTGAACAGTGAAATTGTCCTCAAAATTGAGGATTACATATATAATAATTGGGGAAGAATGTTTAGTGTTCGATAATTTGTTGAGATCACTAATCAAGAAGACTCTTCTTGATTAGAAGACTGTTATTTACGTCATTCACAAAGTTCTCCTGGCACGTTAACCAGTATTAGAGTTTTTTTTCCTATTCTTAAACATTAGTATAGTTGTGTAGGTTATTTATGGAATTACAATTATAGTTTAAAAAAAGGATGAAGAAAAATAAAAATAGGGAAAAAGGTCTGAAAAATACATCAAATTTGGCCGAAATTGCTGTTAAGATACCAAATTTATGGAGAATCTTTTACCCCTGCACTATTTAATAGTGTATTTTAAAGATATATATATATGTGTGTGTGTGTGTGTGCCCATGTGGACACATTACTATTTATAATGATGCAATATTGATGATGTCGGCACATATATATATACCTTTAAAATACACTATTAAATAGTGCAGGGGTAAAAGGTCATTTCCAAAGTTCGGTATTGTTACAACAATTTCGATCAATATTTGGATATATTTCAGACCTTTTTCCCATAAAAATATTTTAAATATTTCGCTCTCTTTAAGAAGATTCAAGTTTATTGGAACAAATTTTTTACGGATTTTAGACTTATGGTTGTGTAAAATATAAAAATAAGAATGCGAATAAATCAAAAAGGGCAGAAGAGTGGCATTGTTCGTCGTTTTTCTGTAGTAGAATCATGAAGGCAACGGAGCTAATTAGACATAAAGTTCCAAGGGGACAAGATCTTATCCAATCTTATATATTTACCACCTGAAAAACTTCTCTATTTATTAACTTATTTCAATCTTATATAGCATAAGTATATTAGGGGTGAAGAGGTATGTAGAAGAGTTAAGGGGATTCATTCAGCCTCTCGTGAAAAATTACGTTGTTTATATATCATTAATTGTTTTATATATATATAAAAAAAATAGATGTTGATTTTGATATATATATATATATATATATATATAGATGTTGAACTCTTTTTAGCTTTAATATTTATATTTTATATTTGATTTTGTATTCTCTTCATTTCATTTTACTTGACCCCTATACTAAAAATAAATGTTTCATCTTTCTTAACCATTTTAACAAATCAAGTGAGTATCACTTTTTCTTGATATGAACCTTTATACTATTAAATAAGAGATAAGTGTAAAAAAACACATCTAAAATTTACTATCTTTTCTTTTTAGTTTCATACCTGAGTGTGATGTGACAATTTTTTAAAATGAAAGAGAGTTTGTATTACACACATCATGGTGTAAGTGTTACTTTTGTCAAGGTGGCATATTTTATCTATGTGGAATGTCATGTGTCAAGATTTTTTCAAATAAAAGTGAGAATGTATTAAACACACCACTACGGACTACGGTGTGTTTCTCAAACTAATAAGTGATAATTAAGGTATGAAACTTACAGTCTCAATAGTCTAGGTATGAAACTCAAAATAAAATAAAATGACTTAGATGTGTTTTTGTCATTTATCCCATTAATTAATAACTATAGGAAGTAATAGTTAAATTTAAAATTTCAAACATCATTAATTAGGTGAATTTGATACACCGAATTTCTCAACGATGGAGTGCGTATGGAGAGATGAAAATGAGGGAGTACATACGTATACGATGGATGTGTGTCGATTGTATGTAGGAGAGAATTAATTAGTCACACCACACGACACGTGTGCATGGAGACATGACATGTGTACTGTTGCTCCCTTGCCGGCGGTTGGTGCTAGTTTGTGTGGTCTCAAATGATTTACTCCATTTGTCGCCAATAAATGCATGTCCATTTCATATGAATTTTCATGTTGATTATGCCTATCATCAGTGGCGGATCCAGGATTTTCACGAAGTGGGTTCAAGATATAAAAATATACCTAATATTATTTGTAATTTTTATGAGGCTAACAACGTACATATTTGACTATACTAAACAATGTTAATAAATTTGAAAAAAAATTACATTGACTTATGAATGAGACGGTAAATAACAAGATGAACGAAAAACTAGGCTTCAATATAAACTAAGAAGATAAAAGAATATTATGAATGATTTCTCTTCATTCAACAGTTAACAAATAAAAACAAAATATTAAACAAAATAATTATAACCTTAATTTCAGAATTGAATACATAGAAACATACCTAATATTATTGTAATTTTTTGTTGATTTTAGAATGATAAGGGATTTTTTAGTTGAAGAAATAAAAAATAACCACAATAATCATATATGTATATATAAAGACTAGAATCAAGAGCGAAAAACATACTTGTGCAAGATTTGAGAGATGGGGAGAGTTTTTTTCCTTCAACAAAAAAATATGCTCAAAATTTTGGGGGGAAAAGTAAGAGAGGTTCAAGAAGATTTCAACAAAGAAGAAGATAAAATGATTTTTAGAATTGAAAATAATAGGGATTAGTGCCTTTTTAGTTGAGTTTTTTTTTAAAAAAAAAAAAACTAAAAACAAAAAGGACAAAAGTTATTGACTATTGGACTTTAAATGTAAAAGTAAAAAGTTGTTCTACTTTTTATAGTTCCTAAGTAACTAAAAGGACAAAAGTTACTTAGGACAAAATTGTGTGTGAATGTTTTATATATAAAAAAAACGAATTAAAACTGAAATGTGGCTGTAGGGATTCGATCCCGGGTTGGCTGGGAAAATTGAACCCCCTCAGCCACTCGGCTAAGCTTCAACTTGTGTTAGTGGGTTCAAAATTTAATATATACATATAAAATTTTAAAAACTGATTAAATATACATATATATACAGTGTTATTTTTCAACTAAGTGGGTTCATATGAACCCACTTGAACCACTGTAGGTCCGCCCCTGCCTATCATATTCGACAAGTATATATCTAAAATAGCTACGAATGCTTAATTATATAACATATCCTGAAAAAATAGAGTACTGGACATGCATGTGTCCTTCTCTGGTTTGACAGAATGGCCGTTGATTCTTTTTTGTTGCTTCACAAATTAAATCTTCATTTCTATGATAAAACTGGAGAACTTGCATGCATGATTGAATTGCCCCTTCTTTTGGATGATTGACTACTACAACGTACGTGTTAAATTATACTAGTAATATTAATAGTGTAATTTTTGTTACACTATTATTGATATACAATGTTAGAAGCTTAATTACCTAAACTCTAAGTGCGTGCAATGTACTGCATTTTTTAGATGCAGATAGAGGTTTCGAAAATGCAGATCTGCATTATTTTAAGCAGTTATTGTTAAGATATGCACGGAAATCAAATGAAAATTGTTTTTGTTAACATCTGCAGTACCGGAGAGAACAGCCTCCTATAATTACAGTTAGTTAGCATTGGTAATAGAGAGATTTCGAAATCATCGATTAAAATGCAAAAATATTTCAGCCATCTTTCCAAAAAAAATTGTAAGGACCTTTCACCATTTTTATTTTTTTAGAGAGAAGAGAAAAGACAGTGGAGGAAATGACGACAATTATTTGGGCCCACAGAAAGTGAGGATAAGGAAAGAGAAAATTCGCTCCAATCATCAATTTTGCCGTTAGATTTTTTTAGTCGTTACTATAAAACGTGACTAATAAATACGTTTAATTTTTTTTATGTAAATCTTAAAAATATTA
Organism: Solanum stenotomum; assembly: GCF_019186545.1. Lineage (NCBI taxonomy): Eukaryota > Viridiplantae > Streptophyta > Magnoliopsida > Solanales > Solanaceae > Solanum > Solanum stenotomum. Next base: position 393,897 of record NC_064289.1, read on the forward strand.
TATTATTTTTGTTAATTGCAGTAAATAATGTATTATTTATGTCGAAAATTCTTAATTAATTTTGTTTGTGGGGTTTCTTGATATTGTCCAAGTCATGGGTTTACGAAATTAGGAAAGTTTCAGTTTTATAAAATGAAACTTTTATATATTGTCTATAGTTATAGAGAACCGCTTGGAATTCATGCAGAGCCAAATTACATATTCTGTTGTTCTTGATCTTAGGAAAATAAAATGGAGTTACACGTAGCATATTATATATTCTGTTTGGAGGATATTGTAATATACCCCTATTATTGTTGTATTGAGTGATGAAATTGAGGAACTTGGCTGAATTCAAAGTCTCCACTGCATGCATTTCTAGGAGCTACCAGAGGTTTCACACGTGAATAAATAAACAATTCAAACAAATGATGCCAGGCTACATTTGGATTACCTAGTTTTTCATAATTAATACAAAGTGGTTGGATTTGATGAAAAAAAAAACAATAATAAATTAAAACGACTATGCATTTAAAAAATGTAGCTAGTTAATTAGAGGGCAATTCGGAATTTGAAAGTGTATATACAACTTTACATCTAAAAAGTGTAATTAGCTAGTGAATTAGAGGTGAATTCGGAATTTGAAAGTGTATAATATCTTATAATGATCTCAAGCAACTAAAAGTTAAGATTTTTGTAAAACTTAAGAACAAAAGAATAATATAAAAATGAAGACAAGAAGAGTATAAGACAAGAGGAACAATATAAGATAACTTTCTTTCTTTCAAGTGTTCACCAAATCTTCAAGTGTATACAATATGAACCCTTATGCCTCTATTTTTAGTGTAACATAGAGGCAAACAAAAGGTTAGTCATAAACATGGCATTAACATGAATATAATGGAGGACGTTATGAAAGTTAAAGGTTACAAGAATAATAGTTATAAAGTTGGAGGTTATGGAGGTTATAGTTCTCTTCATAATGGAGGAAAGTAATTGATAATGGGTGAGATTAACTTCTTGGTGTAGTGGACATCCACACTATAACATTTTATAGCACTCCCCCTTTGATGCATGTCCATAGATAATATGTCTCGTTAAAACCTTACTAGGAAAAAACCCTGTGGGAAAAAATCCTAGTGAAGGAAAAAGAGTACACATATCTTTTAATACGCTTTGAATGTTGCCTCGTTAAAAACCTTACCAGGAAAATCCAATTGGGATAAACAATGGTTAAGGAAAAGAGTACAACGCGTATTTTTCTCCCCCTGATAAAAACTTTACTTGATAACTCGGAGACGATGCATTCCAATCTTATATCACAACTTCTCAAATATTGATGTTGGCAATCCTTAGTGAATAAGTTTACGAGATTATCACTTGAATGGGTCCTTTTTCAAAGTAATTAATTGAGGATACAATAGGTAAAAATTATTTTATCCTTTCTTCATTTGTCAAAATGGACAAGTAATTAGGGACAACTATAAAAAGAAAAGTGGACAAATAATTAGCGTCAGAGGGAGTATTAAAGTTAAAAGGGTAAAAATATTTTAAAAAATAAAACAACATAGATAAAATATATAGAGGGAGTATTATATGGACAACTACTTTTAGTTATTGAAAGTTGTGCAGCTAGAGAAGTAGGTCTGCTTTCTCTTTTAGGTTAATAATTTAGTCTTACTAATTGTAGTGCTATGATATTAATTGGTATGTTTTCATCATATTATTGATTTGCACTCTTGGATTTGTTGTGTTTAAGGTTTTATGGTATTAATTTCGCTACGTTAATATGTATATTTTATTTATATGTACGTATTTTGATATTTAAAAGTCTAACATGTATATACCCACGCAACGAAAAGGCCCACCTTTTTTTTTTCAATTTAGTGATCAGTATCTACGTTGGAGTTCAACTATTTCGAATCATGCTGACCATTTGGATGGTAGTGCTTCCTATTAAGAATTTTTTCATACTCAAATTTGAGACCTCTGATTAAGGAAAGAACAACCCCAAAGCACATCTATTACTAGTATCTGGCATTAAAAGAGTATATCTATTATATTCTTACTGGTCTTACCTTATTGGGCGTGTAGGTGTATTCATAATTAATTTCCAAAATGAATATGTAATTAATTTCTACGTACCACAACTAATTCATACGGAAGATGAGACAATAAGTCAACTGCATAAATATTTGACAACTTCCCACCCCCTCAACCCTTCCCTTCCAAAAGAAAGGCAAAGTTATAGAGTATATAAATAAGGTAGGAAGAATTATATATACATGGATGTTTAAAGTTATACTCTCTGTCTTATATTAATTATCCACTTTCTCTTTATATGCTTATTAAAAAAATCATAAATTAGAAGATGTAATTAATATGGGACATAGCGAGTATATATACCATATGTCATTAATGCTAACAAAATGAATGTGTAACTCCGTCATGGTGTGTAGTACTCCCTTCATTTCAAATTAATTGAATTGTTGAGACATTTTTTATTTTTCAAATTAAATTAATTGTTTAATTTTGAAGACTACTTTTAAAATGTTCTTCCAATTTACCCTTCATTAGTTAGCATTGGAATTAGTTATTAATTAATGTTCACTATTTTAATCATAAATTTGACAATAATTAATAAGGAAAAAATGAAAAGTTATGCCTAATTTATGTCTTAATCTTCTTTTCTTAAAGGTTGTGAAACACCTCAACAAATTAATTAATTTGAAATGAAAAGAGTAATAACTTGTCTTATTTTCAAAATTATGAATTTCTTATTTTAAGTGTGGATGTGTTTGGATGACCAAACAAAGCTTATGCTACTGTTTGATTTTATAATAGCGTTTTGCTAATTTTGCAGTTTGTGGTAGAAAGTCAAAAGCAAATGAATGTCATACAAATTAAACCCCTTTTGAAGCTGTCGCACGCTGACAAAGTAACGTTAAACGAAGTTGCGTATATGTTTGTACTTAAATGTCTCCAAACAGAATTAAGTGCAGTTTGACTGCTTTTTAGTAAATTACTTTTTACTACTTATCTTTTCAGGATATTAACTTACTAATGCTACATTCTTAAGTAATCTCATAAAGTATAAAATTACTTACAATCTCACATAACATTATGCAAAACTTAAGAGATGCATATATAGTACTTAGAGGCAGCATAAAGACTTCAAGTGCCAATAATTGCGGTTAAACCCATAGCTGGACATATTTTACTATATATGCTTGTTAATAATATATGTAGTCTGACTTCCTCGAGCGCAATTATACACTCATACTATACGGGAGTCCTATTACCCCTTGAACTATTTTAAAGTGTAGTTAGTTGCTTCCTAAATGCTGATGTGGTAAAGAAGGTGTAGTGAGAGATAAAAAGATGATTACAATATTAACTTTATAAATATTTAATTTATTTCATATTAATATTCAATTTTTTTAAAAAAGAAATTATGTTTCCTTTTATTTTTTTTTACCTTCTTTATCTTTTCCCTTCAATGTTCATAAGATCCATAGACACCGGCGGGCTCAACTCGACCACCAGGTCACCACCATCATCAACTTTTCATCACTAAGTCAATTCATATCTTCAAATCACATATTTTTCATCATATCTCCACTTTTCATCACTTTGAAAATTTGTTGGTGGCTCAAAATTCAAAATCAAAATCAAAATTGAAAGTTAGAAGAATCGAACTTTAAACTAGTCATTAATGGAAGAGTTCACTAAGTAATAAATTTAAATAATGGAGAAGAATTCATCATTGGGTGATAGACCCTTTAATGAAGAAGACCCATTTTTTGAAATTGTTGTAAACATTAATTAGTGGTAAAGTTTTTCGTCTGTCTCTAGCTTTAGAGAACGAGATTTCCTGGTGTTTAGAATTCCGGTGAGGGTCGAAGATGCGATAGTCATGGCATCCTCGTCGTCAAATCTTCAGAAGCTTCAAAGAAAAAGAAATGGAGGAATGGAAAAGAAAGAGAAAAGGAGAAGATGAAAATATATAATAAAAAAAAGTAAAATATAAAAGAATGATTAATTTTTTTTTATAAAAAAAAGGATAATATTACATGACATCGCGTGTTGATTACTATCTAATGCGAATCTGGGAGTGAATTTGTAGGGGCTAGATATTTCACTTTTAAAAGGTTCAGGGGTGATAGGACATTCATAAAAAATAAGTGTGTAGTTAAAAATTCGATAATTGCTTAGGAGGGGGTGGGGGCTTTTGACCATTTTTTCTTTTATTAATTAATTCTATTTTGGTAAAATTCCTGCGTGACAGTAGAAGAATAGCTTTGCCTTAGTTAATTAATGTATTAGTGAGATTTTAGGCAACTGATAGTAATAAGTTTACAGAAAGAAAAAATAACCTTGTGCAGTTTTAATTAATTCCATCAGCTGTACGTAATAGTTAGCGCATCAGAATATAAGTTTAAAATACTTAACTTCAGGACATGTTAGTAATGTTTTAGTACAATGCGTATATTTTTTTTGTTAGCTGATACATAATTGTATTTTATTTATAATTCCTGCATATATATATATACCCTCATTTGATACGATCCATTAAGACAAAAGAGAGTTTATGTAAAATATTACAGTAGTCAGTAGACACTAAGCTAGTACTCTATTATTAAAATGCGACCACTAATATTCTACTCGAACATCAAGATGATTAAGACGTAACACGACAACGGTTTTAAACTAATCTCGGGTCTAGCACTAAACAGAAGGGACAAAAAGTGAATTATCAAACAAATAAGAAGACAATGAATATGACTTAACGTCCGTTTATGAGGGGGTTCACGTTAGTTTCCTTGCAAGGACTTGGCGGCAAACTACTCTTCACAAGCCGTTGTACGAAGCTTCCGATTCGTTGTCTGTTAGTTTCCGTCAATAACCGCTTACCGCCAAAAGGCAATGACTCTACCACTCTTTCTTCCAACACCTCCTCCTCTGTCGGTCTCGGACCCACTCCTCCACTTGTGTAGCCGTTTGCCTGTGCATAAACGCCACTCCGTTAACAGCACTGACTCTAATTACCAAATTAGTAGCTAATTAGTTATCCAGCTAAACTACAATTTGTGTTGTGTTATTTTAGACAAATTTAGCATTGCTAAACTCTTTATTAACAATGCCAATGATGGATTAGTGTCTAGTTAATAAAAAAGATATGAGTAATTTATTTAAGTGATCAACTACTCAAAAAGAGTGAAAATCTCACTAGATAAAATTACCTGAATTCTGACGTAGTCATTAGGATTCCAGCAGAACGCATTGCCGAGAATTTGGTCAACGGTTTCAGATACGCCGTCGACAACGATACCGACGACGGAAGATGGAGAGCAGTAGCCGTCATTACGGAGTTTCATGTTTGACTGGGGACTTAACGGACCGTTACCTAGAGAGAGAACTAACAGGTCATCAACGCTAGTCACCGAAGGAAAATCTCGTTTGTTGTGTAAAACATGAGTTACCGCCGCGGCGGCTGGGTTGTTCATCACGAGACCGCCGTCTACGGCGGAGCAAGAGGTTCTTCCGTCGACAGAATTTAACTGAAACGGCTTAAACATTGACGGATTTGCTGACGTGGCGCGGCAAACTTTCCAGAGCTCGAAATCAAAGCTAGTAGACTCGGTCGCATCAGCTCGGGAGAAAACGAAGGGAGCTGAGCTTTTGAGGTCAAAGCAAGGAACAAGTATAGGCTTACACGTGTCCCTTAGCGTCATCACTTTCCCGTCCTCTCTTATGAAAGCTTCCTTCAATACCTTATCCATACTCTTCCCTGAATACCTCCTTTTCCGGGGGAAAACACCGACGTTCTTCGCCTTAAACAGCCGTGCCTGGTTTACGGTTACGAATTTCACAGCATCCTTCGCCGTGAATATCGGACGTCCATCGCCTGCGTCAGCAACAAGCATTGCGGCAAAAACCGCTCCAATGCCGGTACCAGCTATAATGTCAAAGTAGTCCGAAACTCGAGCGTGAGGATCTCCGGTTTTGGAACAGATCTGGTCTTCTAGATGAATCAACCCAGCACCGCAAACAATGCCGGTTGTTCCACCACCGTCAATGGTGAGAATACGTGTTTTCTTCTGTTCGTACTGGTACAACCATTTCTGCTCGAGTTTAGAGAAGATCTCCATCGTCACCTTATCAAGCTCCATTTCAGATACAGTAAATCAACAGTACCAAAATGGCAAAACTAGTTTCTATTGATTATCAAGGCAATGGGAAAAGGTAAAAATGGAGTGTGGATAACAACGAATAGATGCCAGATGTACTCTATATATGCAGAATAGTAATGGAGAAATCCGTGAAAGGTACAACAAGAAAAAGCTCACTATTTCGTTTGAAGAGGCATTTATGATGGGCAGTTGTATATGTATGAGTTCCACTTACTTGAAATAGTAGTAACAGTTTTAGTGCAGTGTGTGTTTCCTCTCTGAAAGTGGAAATGAGAGAAGTAGAGCAGTAGTAGTTATAGGGAAGCACTACTCTGAATTCCATTTTCTTTTTATTTATTTATTTTTGCAATAGACCAAAAATAATGACAGAGGAAATGCAGCATTGAAAGAAACTTTAAATACATCTAGTTGAAACTCCGCCATGGTAAATATAAATTTAATTTTAAAATACTCAAGTGTTTTGCTAGCTTATCTTTAATTAAATACCTTGACTGAATAAACATTTTTTTAATGATGTAAAATATCATGTGTTAAAGCTTGGATAATTATGGAAGTAAATATTAATATTTCTTGATTATATTGTGTTTTGAAACAAAGCAAAAATGTAAAACATCATTACTTATTTTTAAATGGAGAAAGTATTTAATCAGGTTGGAACGAGTGCTCATTAATCATAGTTAAACTTTACTCATTAATCGTAGTTAAATTCTACTCATTAACGAGTGCTCATTTATTTAGTTTAATTTACGTCAATTGAGAAAAACAATAATAATAAATTATTTCTATTCACTAGATAATTCTTGAGAATGGAACACCATTAAAAAATAATTTTTTTTATTAATATAAAGACCTCATTGGAGAAAATATTATTTTTATCTTGAATTTCCAAACCTCAGTGGATAAATTTTTACCTCATAATTAATTGTAAATTTTAAATTGTAAAAACGATTTTTTAATGCTAAAAGAGTAAATTTCTTTAGGTCTCCAAAATTCAAGACCTCGTAATTAGGAAGTCTAGTGTACCTAAAATATTTTCATTTTAAACTTCGTACTCAATTAAAGTATGTTATCGATAATAAAACGACAGAGTAACTCTACAAAGATTACCAATTATGGTTGTACTCAATTAAAGTATGTTATCGATAATAAAATGGCTGAGTAACTCTATAAAGGATTACCGATTATGGGAAGAGAGATTATCTTTTATACGTGATATGTTTAAGATTATAAAATTAAATAATATTTTGATATATTTTTTATTTAATTATCATAATAAAACTCTAAAGTTCTTTTTACTTTATTAAATAATATTCAAGTTAAAATAGGACAAATAAATTTAAATGAAGGAGTATTACTATTTTTATTCACAAATCAGTAAATTTTAACTATAATTACAATGTTGATGCGTCAATATTATTTATTTGTCCCTATATATATATTTCTTACAATTGTGAGTAGCATAGCCAGCTACTTTGCTATTTTTAAATACAATAAAACAAAAAGTTTTATGCATGCCTACCGTTCAGTTACGGGTCACGTTTTAACAGTACATTGGACCCTCTAGACATTTTAAATTTATAATGTTGGGATTCTTGATTTCTAGGCTAACTCCTACCAAACTCACTTTTTAATGTGTAAATACGCGGATTTAAAATTCTAATTTTTATTTATCTTAAATACTTTGAATGGACGGTTCATTTTATTCTACAAGTCATAACATATGATTCGTTATCTAGGTTTTTCATTATATATATATAGTATTTGCGTCGAAATTATTGAATTCAGCTAAACCTTATTTTAAACAATATATTTGTCTCAACCTCGAATGTTAAATTAATTATATAGTGTTCCTATTATTAGATCAGCTTAAATGGAGGGACAAAATAGTGATCGGTTCTAGTATTTTATAAGTCTAATGATATTTCGAAACCAAAAAATATAAATCTTGGATCAGTCTCTACTGATGGGAAGACAAAGAAGAAGACATGTGTGTTAATTTCTGTTTATCTGTGTTATATATATGGGATCACGAGATTTTGGATTATAGTTATGTCTTAGTCAAAAAATTGCATGTCTTCTGGAAAATTATGAGTTGGTAACCCACTGATCCAAAAAAATAGGAATAAATGGATAATTAATTGATCGAAATTTGATGTGGATTTCTTGAACTCAACTAGTTTTTTTTTTTTTTTCTGGAATAAATTGTAATGTGTTTCAATCTACACAAGACTAAAGTTACTCCATAGATCTATGCCTATATATATGGCTGGCTATTCGTTTTTAGCTGTTATTAATGGCTACAGCCTACCTACACATAACTAATTTATATATTTGTAGAATGGAGAAAAAAAGATTTGAATTATGGTGGTGATATTCAAATATACACTACGTTTTGCCCACAACGATGCTTATTAGTACTAAAACAAATAAGAGTAGGTAGTTATTACTAGTTAATAGCTAGGGCGGGAAGTCCAGTAGCAAATTAAAGAGATAATAATTTTGATCACAAGTACAAATTTTATTAAGAGGCCCTTTTTTTGTTTGCTAGCAATCACTTAAGACTGTCGTTGTTTCCCTTTGAAAAGCTTCAACCGGAGAAGCATATGGAATTGTACACTGTACGTTCCGCCAATCACAGTTGCGCTGAAGAAATAAAAAACAACACTATTACTAGTACTCATCCATCCAGAAGACCATAACTTGAATGGACTTTGAGTGAAATATTAGTTCGTTCCCTTTTTCCTTTATTTATTACTCCTTCGACTTGGGCCATTTTTGCTGGAGATCCACTTCACTACTCTAATGGTCTGGGCCTGCCAACTCCAAATCACCATTTCAATTTAAGAAAAAAATTACTTACATCATATCTATAACAACGAACAAACACTCTCTTTTTTTTTCGATAAATATTATTTTCTCAACATAAAAAGGTACAAAAATAGAAACACCTCTCTCTTCCTTCAAGGCTACAAGCTAAGGGATCGAATTATTTCTTGAGAAAAATAACATAACTAAGCCTAACAATGTATGAAACGTGTACATTAAATGAACGTTGAGCCTCACTAAAATGAGAAGAATTGTTACAAAGCCATGCAAGTGATAAGGCATAACGTAACTTAGCGCCATAAAAGTCTAGGCTTACCAACTAGAGCATAACAACAGGTAAATTAACAAGGTTGATTTACGCAAATATATATATATATATATATACTATATCTTTTTAAGATTGCCATTTAGATTGTGTTTCTATTTTAAAAAATTGTGCAAATGTATAGCTCCGGACCTGACACAACATTAGCTCGTCGTCTAGCTAGCTTCTAAAGTTTTAGAATCATGAGCCCTAACGTTTCTTACTACATTTTTTAAATTTAAAATCACGGTCTAAAAGTAGAGCTGTCAATATGGGCTAGCCCACCCCATCCGGGCTAACCCATACAGACTTTGACATTTTACGAGTCAGGTCGGGCTAGCCCATTTTTGGTGTGGGCCAGAAAACGGTCGGCCCAACCCACAAGTACGTGGGCTACAGGCTTGCCGGGCCAACCCACTTTTTTTAAAATTATATTTTTTTTATAATTATTAAAATAAATTATAAATTATAATTTAAAAATATTATTATAAATATCGACAAAACAATATTACATCATGTTAATGTTACTACTTGTTAATCAAATCCACAAATAAAATTATCTTTATAATATATATTAAGGGTTTTTCAAATAAAAGTATAAATATATAATTAAAAATATTAACCTAATTGTTTTGTCACATTAAAACACAAAAAATGTGACAATATTCCAACCATAAAAAAGTTAAAAATAAACTCCTTAAAAAAATCATGAAACTTATGGCGTATCTAACACATCATGAAATTTATGGCGTATCCAACACTTCATGATCATCTTCATCAAGCATATCTGAATCAGCTTGTGGCAAGGTTGTCTTAACATCTTCATTTTCATTTGCAATTTATATGCGGTTTCAATTAGTTAAATATTAAATAGATTTTGAGTTTGGATTCTCTATAATTTTAAATTTTAATATTATATTATATATTTTTAATTATTTTTATTTGGCCCACGGGCCGGCCCTACCTATATTTCTCAAGCCCCACAAATCAGCAGGCGGGGCTAAAAAGCCCTTTTCTTAAATGGGCTCCAAAAATCATTTCTCAGCCCTATTAAATCTCGGGTTAAGCCAGGCTGGCCCAACAGGCCTAGCCCATATTGACAGCTCTATCTAAAAGGTTCACAAATTGCATAAGAATACAAAATTAAAGGAGGATCATTCACTAAATAATTGTCCTAAAAAAACAAATGACAAAAATTTTCCAAATATTTTTTTTTTGATATGGATCCCGTGTCATGTAAAGAAATAAAAAACTTAGACGTAACTCAACCTCGGAAATTGAACTGATTATATATCATCCACAACTATCTAGGAAAACCAATTCCACATTTCATAATGTTCGTTAGACAACTAATCAATGTAGAAATGTTTTATAGTCGATTAGATGCTATCTGATCAAAATAAGCCTCCTTGCATGATACATAAACAAACTCGTACAAGTTATACTAATAGTTTTAAAGGGAAGAACCTTTTATTATTCGCATCAATAATAATTATATGAATTCATAAATACGAGGTGGGCAAAAAAACAAAAAATATGGCCTTTGGAGCATCAACTGAAATAAGGAAAGGCATCAAAGTTTATTTGAAAGATTACAAATTCACGTTAGATGCCATGACTATTTTCTTTCTATCTTGGGTTTGCACCATTTTGTTTTATTATTTGCATAAATTATACTTCATTCAATTCTTCACCAGGAGTATTTTCTTTATAATATGTCGAATTAGATTAGTTTGATTTATTCTTATCATTCGATTCCGTACTGACCAATTAACAAAAAAATGAACCAATTCGGCATATAAATATATTATATATTTTTAAAAATATATTAAGAAATTATTTGTAATAGAATTATATAGTACATTCATTTTTATATAGTTAAATAATGCTTGATTTAAGCATGTATTGTCAATTTCATATCAAGTGTTGTTGTAATGTGTCAATTTCTTTATTCCTCCATACTTATATGTCAAGATCAATATATTAAACTCTTAACATTCTTGAGATAATGTAATATTTATAATTTTTTAAATTAAAGAAATCTTTTGTTAAATTATTTAAATTTGGTTAAACTTGAAAACGTATACGTATATCATTTAAAAAATGACTAGTATTTGACCAATAAAATAACTATCATGTGTATTTAGAAATATTATCCCACAAGAATATTTTAATAGATCATATGTTGGTTAATTTGTCAATTATAATATATATATATATATATCTGCAACTCTTTGATAAAATAAGTATATAAAAATGAAATTGATATTTAACCGATACCACCTACCGCACCAACTCAATCGTTGTTTTGAAGGTTTAACACATTTATCGAACAAACTATAATGCAAAAATTATATATGTACTACATAAAAAAGCTTCCAAATTGCATAATTTAAACTGGCGTAATAACCAACGAAATTTTGCGAACCACATCGAATATACCTAAATAAGTCGACAATTTGCTGACAATTAATTTTTTCATGAGCAGACAATTGAAATAATCAAGCATATTGACAAATAAAATAGACTATAATATGGTATTATCTTTGTGGGCTGTGGCCATATGCGCAACAAGCCATCCTCAAAGCAGTCAGTGTTGGTTGTAGCCATGTAGTATATAGTTGCTGTCCGAGGCGTATCTAAGGGGGTCACCGGATTCACGTGAACCCATGGTCCCCTCCCAAGAATCACTTATTGTAGTACAAGTTCAATAGAATCCAACATCTTTTACACTTCAATATTACTAAAAATTTTAAAAGTTGAATGAAATTTTGAATTAATATTTGACCCAACGTTACCTTTTTATAATTCTTGAAAAAATTGGAGGACTTCATGTATACTATAACATCATGAGATTATAAATAGCTTAATGTTAAAAGTAACAAGAAGTTAGTTGTCATATATATTGAATAGTATATAATTAAGTTCTACTTATAATGTTTTGGAGTGTTTGGTACTATGACATCATATCCTTTCAGTGTTTAGTTAAGCTATTTTAGCTTAAATACAAGTGTAACAGTACAAAAATGAGCCTCGTATAAATCAAACCAACTTGAATCATCTAGAACTAAGAATTTCAAAAGTTGTGTGGGCAAAAATTTAAGTTTGAATATAGATATATCTATATTAATTTCCTGAAATCCATCATTCATAAACAGTAAAATTGAAAAGAAAAAGAATCTCATGTCAATTGAGCCGATATATGGTTTAATGTTAACCAGTAGAATTTGATTGGTGGACAGATATGATGGCAACAAAATCCTTAGTCTTTGGTGGTTTTCGTCTTGGCGTACTCCGCATAATCAAAAAGATAATATTCACTACTGTTTACTACATTATATTGATGGGCTTGGGCTACGCCTCATTATTAATCTTTCTCAAACTCTTTTAAATTAGGGCAAATTACAGAAATCACATTCACCCACATATAATTCAATACTAATACTTACACATCCGATCAATTTTAGTACGTGTCATGTAACACTCAATTATGGAAAAATAGTTTTTTTCAATAATTGAGTCGTTAACGTGTTTTAAATCGTTGTATATTATGATTTGTTGATTTAGACAATTTGAATACTCATAATGTAGGATTCATTTAAGAAAAAAAAAATTTTATTAGAAATTTCTTAAATAATCAACATGTCTAATTAAGAATGATTTGTCCTAACACATATATTCTTAGTCGTCCTTATTAATTTATTCGTTTTAATAATTACATATTCGCTACTCAATGACCTAATTAATTTTGATAAACATTAAGAGAAACTGTTTTTTATAAAAAAAAAAAAAAATCTTATTTTTTGACTTGAATTTGAGATATTTGATTTAGGAGGAAGATTTTACTCGCCCAGCACCACATCCGCTAGTGGTCCTTGTCAGATTGTTAACATGACTCATTTTACTGCTCATTTTCCTGTTGAGAAATGACAAGACTAATAGAAAAAGCGATAATATCAATACCATATTACTGCTCATTGTTGGATGGTGGAGTCATGAATTTTATTATAGCAATGTAAAATATGAAAAGTAAATATAAAAAAAAACAATAATTAATATATATATTAATTACGATTTACAATCATTTATATATAATATCATTTTTCATAAAAAAATAAAATAAAAATGAACCTTCGGAGCCTATCGGAATCCGCTCCAAATTGGGATGTGATGCGCGATTTAAGCGGATAAGCAGATGATGGAAAAATATTGGTTCTTGGGATTCTTGATTTTGGAGGTGATTGATTAATATCTTATCATCTCGCAATATACACTAGTTTTATTTACTTTATTATTAACGATTGAATATTGTTATATACTTGTGGAATAGCATGAAACATTAATTAATTCCTTAGATCATCAAATATTAAGTAGTCTTTCTGGTATTTAATTTTGGTGTATTTGAATTGAAAGTAAATATTGAGTACTTGTTCAATAGTGCAGGGAAAAGTACACAAAAATCAGTTTTTAGGACCCTATTTAAATAATAGTTGAATTTATAAGGTTTTTAAAGTTTAGCCTTCTCAAAATTACAATTGTAGAATTATTGAGGTTGAAAATCGTAGATTTGAAATTTTAAACTTTAGCCCTTTAAATTTGGGAGTTCGTAATCTGAAAAATAATAATGTTACCTTCATTTCAAAATATATATACAGATATAATGATGTTTGACTAACACACTTATTTTACAAAAGAGATATTTTTCTATTTTTTTAATATTACATAACTATTTAATTATCTTATTAAAGATGTATAATTAAAAGTTTAAAATAAAATTATTTTTAAATAAATAAGTATATATAATATTCTTTTTTATATAAACAAAAAATAATATATTATATAAAATAGGATGAAAAAAGTACTTAATTTTTTTTTTACTCTGTATAGCTATATTGTACGTAAGTAATTTTAAAAACAGTTTTTTTTTTTTTTAAAAAAAAATATTTGCCTGAGAAATGGCATTAGAAGTGTGGCCTAGCTAATAAAATAATGATAAAGTGAATTACATTGATAACCACGATATCTCACGTTTAAAATCCATTCAAGCCTTACAATAGAGTATAGACATGGTCATTTGACAATCACTTCAATTTTTTGTGAATCACTCATTTTAATAACTCTCAATGTAAATGTTAAAAACGTTTGGTCTGAAGGCCATTAAGGTTAATAAAATGTAGCATTCAGTTCTCGAGTCCAATTTTTTTTTTTTGTTATAAATTTTGAGATTGAAGCTTGTAAATTTGAGTTTTTAAAATTGAAGTTGTGTTTGGATATGCATTTTACTCGATTAATAAATTAAAGTTTTTTGTTAATGTGTGAGAAGTTAGAAAATATTTGAAGACAACTAACTCCCAAAATGTGAAGATTGAAATAACATATGAACATACATAGTAATAATATATATTGCGACTAAACTGGAAATGACAATAGAATGAGTAATGTATATATATATATCCTTAACCTAGTAAAGGAACTATCCAGTTGCCATCAGACCATTCTTGATGAACCCTCAACTTATCAATAGAATAGGCAACGGTATCCGCTGTAGTAGGAAAATAGACATAGTACTTTTGTTCAACTTTCCTAGTGATTACACCGAACCACCATCCCTCATTGTCATACACATCAACGATCTCGTAGATTTTCATTTCATGTGGAATATCAGGTGGAATAGGACGGACCTCATACACACTTGCTAATTCCTCTAGTGGCGCCGTTTCATTATTATTCACTAGAGTTTTGTATTTGACTTTGTAATGATAAGCGCCAACAGGATGAACAATTGTTGCCTGGTAGTAAGAACCTATATAGCCTTCTACTTGACTTGCAACTTCAACCTCATCATTAATTTGAAATATTGTTGTTTGCTGGTCCTTATATGCCGTCTCACTAATGTTATCTGAGATAACATCAATTATTAATTTGTGATTTTTCTCTGCATCATTTGGTTCTGCCATTCAAATTGATTGAGAGAAAAAAAAAATAAGAGATCTTTTTTTTTTGAAAGAGCTACTCCAAAAACCTATGACGAAAGATTAGTTTTTATAACCAAATTTTACTTGATGGTCAAAAAGATATTTATGGAAAAAGTCTTAAAAATACTCCCAAAATCTATGACTAGAGATTAGATTTTTATGATGAAATTTTACATCATGGTCAAACAAATATTTAAGGATTTTTTTTTAAAAAAGTACCCTAAAATCTATGATTGAAGATTAATTTTTTATGACTTGATGGTCAAAAAGATATTTAAGGAAAAAATACTCCCAAAAATTTATGACTAAAAATCATTTTTTTTATCATCAAATTTTATTTCATGATCAAAAGATATTTGTGGTCAATATTTTAATTACTGTGATTGGACCAGATTTGTATGGTCAAATTTTATTTCATGTCCAAATAGATATTTAAAATGAAAATTTTGAAAAATTACTTCCAAAATTTATTACTAAAAATCATTTTTTATAATCAAGTTTATATTACTTCTTGGTCAAACAAATATTTAAGATTTTTTTTTTTTAAAAAAAAAGAACTCCTAAAATTTATAAGGAAAGTTCAATTTTTATGACCAAATTTTACTTGAGGAAGTTTTTTGAAAACTACTCCAAAATGGCAAAATCTATGAATGAATATCAAAACTATAAGATTGAATTTTACTTCATGGCAAATATTTATTTAAGGAAATATTTTAAAAATTACTCCCAAAATTTATGATTAAAGATCACATTTTTTTATGATCAAATAGATATTTAGAGAATTTTTTTAAAAATAACTTCCAAAATTTATGATTAAAGATTAATTTTTTTATGATCAAACTTTACTTCATGACCAAACAAATATTTAAGGATTTTTTTAAAAAAAAATACTTTCAAAACTCATGATCAAAGGTTGGAGTAATTATAATAAATTATTTTTTTGATGATTAATTTTCAAAAACTACTAGCAAAATTTATGGCTGAAGATTATATTTTTAAAATCTTATTAAATTTTATAGTCAAACAAATATTTAAGGAAAAACTTTAAAAACTACTTTCAAAATTTATGATCAAATAAATATTTTAAAAAATAAGTTAAAAACTATGTTCAAAATCTACTAGTAAAAATATTTCAGGAAAAAAAAAATTTACTTTCAAAATTTATGAGCAAAGAATATTTAAAGAAAATCTTTAAAAATTGTTGAATATCATAAAATCATAATAAATTTTATGGTCAAACTAATATTTAAGGAAAATCTTTAAGAATTACTTTCCAAACTATGGTCAAAGATATATTTAATAAAAATTACTTTCAAAATCTATGATCAAAGAAATATTTTAAAAAATAAATTTAAAAAATTATTTTTAGAATCTATGGGTAAAAGAACATTTCAGGAAAAAAGATTAAATTTATGAGCAAAGTATATTTAAGGAAATTCTTTAAAAACTAGAATAATTGAAAATCATATTAAATTTTGTAGTCAAAGAAATATTTAAGGAAAAACTTTAAAAGTTACTTTCAAAAGCTATGGTTAAAGAAATATTTAATAAAAATAACTTTCAAAATGTATAGATAAAAGAAGAAAATAAATAAATAAATAAATAAAGGAAAATGTTTAAAATGTATTTGAAAAACGTATGGTCAAAGTGGTAAGTATTTGGATTTGATCCTAATGTAGCTCCTAAGGGCATATCTCGTGAAGTCATTTCTGTCTTGTTTCTTTTCCTCTCCCCCTCCCCCCTCCCCCGCCCCCCTCCCCCACCCTCTCCCTCTATATATATAAATCCTCTTAACTCTTTTTCATTCCTCAATCCTCATCATCATAACAAACAAAAAATATATCATCATTACTATTTGGCTTTTTATTACTCTAGTATAATTATAATTAGTTTTTTTGATCAACAGATTAAAAAACAAGTTTAAACATGTCGATCTCAGCTTCTTTTTTGAGATTTAGCCTCACTGCTCACTATCAACCTCCTCCTCCTTCTTCTTCTTCTCCAGCAAATCAACCTTTCAAATTCCTTAAAAGTAAGCTTTTCTTTTCTACTTTCTACTCTGCTCCTTCTTCTAAAATTCTTTAATTGACACATAAAAAAGTAAGTAGCTTTTGAGTCGTTTTCAACTTTAATACTAGCTAGTGACAGATGCACAATTTTTATCATCTCTTATATATATATATAGATTAAAAATAATTCTCTATCAAAAATCAGGATTAATTTAACTTAGCGTTTCGTTTGGAAATGTTTTCAATTTCATGTCCAAATCAATTTTAAAATCTATAGCCATCTCTGTTCTTTTTTGTTTTGTTTGATGCATGAGTAAGATGTCCTTAGCGGAATTTTTAAGGCATGATTTTTTCATACATGTGGCGTGAATAAAATGTCCATAGCAGAGTTTTTTTAATGGATGCTTTTTTTTTTTTGTTTTATACAGGCAACAGATCTTCTGGAGAACATGTTGAATTCAATCGAATTTCGCAATGTAATGCTGTTTCTAGACGTCGTACAAAAGGTGATATAGTAATTTTCATGCTTTCTAAACGATTTTTATAAGAATTATTTATAAATTTAACAGTGTTTTTTCACACCAAAAAAAATAAAAATGCAGACTACAAAGAGGTGCAAAATGGTTCGTTGCCGGTTATCAAGTGGGACGACATCGCAGAGGAAGTGGACGTGGAAACACACACACTTGAGGTTGTTGTTAAGCCAAAATAGAAACTTTTTAATTTTATTCGTTCAGTATAATAAAACGCTAGGTGTTTCAGACCTAATTTTAAGATGTTTAATTAATCTAACATCACATAATTGACTTTTATATATGTAAAAGGTGTACGATCCATCATCCAACAAGGAACATATAGATGCTGTTCGGTCGATGCTAGGATCGATGGGAGACGGAGAAATAAGCGTCTCGGCTTATGACACAGCATGGGTTGCCATGGTGAAAGATCATGTGAAGGGAACTGAAACTCCTCAGTTCCCTTCAAGTGTTGAATGGATTGCAAACAATCAGTTGCCTGATGGTTCATGGGGTGACAGATCCATTTTTTTGGTTTATGATCGTGTCATCAACACATTGGCTTGTGTTATTGCCTTGAAGTCATGGAACTTGCATCCTGACAAGACTCTACTTGGTAATGTTTCAATCTTAATTTTTATTAGTACATTATATATATCGAATGTGTCAAGTATATTACTAGTAGAGTTTCGCGATGTAATGATGATTGACTAACAATTTCGTATGTGATTATAGGAATGTCGTTTATGAGAGAGAATTTGAGCAGGATTGGTGATGAGAATGCAGAGCACATGCCTATAGGCTTTGAAGTGGCATTTCCTTCACTCATTGAGATTGCTAAAAAATTAGGCTTAGATTTTCCTTATGATTCTCCCGTCTTGCAAGACATCTATGCCAGAAGACAACTAAAGCTCACAAGGTAATCATACCTATATCTACTATTCTTTCACTTTATATATATATATGATATACATTATTTCTCTTTTTTGTTTTTCACTTGGTATCTAGTATATATTCATATTGAAACCTGATTAAATCTGAATTGAGAAATAACAAATTAATTTTATATGGAGAGGAGAGGGTTTCCATTACAAGAAAAAGTAGCTCATGAATTTATTATCTTTCATGCTTCTCATTATGAATAAAACATATCTAATCCTTCTTCAGATTTTAGTAGGGTAGTTTTGGATACAAAAGTGGAAGTACTTTTACTTTCTTTAGCTTATATGTGGATGTGAGTAATGATAACGTAACGTGTGCGTGCCAATGTACATAATAGGATACCAAAGGACATTATGCACAAAGTCCCCACAACTTTACTCCACAGTTTGGAAGGAATGACAGATTTGGACTGGCAAAAGTTGCTTCAATTTCAGTGCACTGATGGCTCTTTTCTCTTCTCTCCATCTTCCACTGCCTTTGCACTTATGCAAACTCAAGATCATAATTGCCTCAATTATCTCAAAAATGCTGTCCACAAATTCAACGGCGGAGGTATATAATTTTTTTAAAAAATATTACTACACTATATATTATATTACTTGTAATATTGATGTTCAAATTGACTTATATGTTCTACAGTTCCTAATGTGTATCCTGTGGACTTGTTTGAACATATTTGGACCGTTGATCGGTTGCAAAGGCTTGGAATTTCTCGATATTTTGAGCCAGAAATAAAAGAGTGCATTGATTACGTTAGCAGGTACTTTTAAAAACAAGTTGAGGAATTTGTGGACTGTGAGGGTTTATCGTTTCCTCTAAGTAGGAGTATCCATTTTTATTTTTATTTTTGGTTTCTTGTGCTAGTATTATTATTTTTTTAATATTGTGCTAGTGGAATATAATAATAGTACTCCATGTTTTTGTTTTTTAAGATATTGGACAAATGAAGGAATCTGCTGGGCTAGAAATTCCCCAGTTCAAGACATTGATGACACGGCCATGGCTTTTAGACTTTTGCGCTTGCATGGCTACGTGGTCTCTGCTGGTTAGTAATTATCTACTTCCCTACCATAGACCCCTTTGGCTTTAGTATTTTATTTTTTTTAAAAATTATGTTTTAAACTAAAGTTGTATTCAAATTTATTTATAAAATTAGTTAGAAAACAAATACATACTTATGAAACAAATTAAAAGTATATGCTAGCTATTGTACTCATGATACATAATGTACTGTACTTGTTTTTTTTTTGTCAGACGTATTCAAACATTTTGAGAGCAAAGGTGAATTTTTCTGCTTCGTGGGGCAATCAAATCAAGCAGTGACAGGAATGTATAATCTTTATAGGGCATCTCATGTAATGTTCTCAGGAGAGAAAATACTTGAAAATGCCAGAATATTCACCTCTAATTATCTAAGAGAAAAACGAGCTCAAAATCAACTGCTAGACAAGTGGATCATTACTAAAGATTTACCTGGAGAGGTACCTATATATAGCCATTGAACTTATTATCTCTATCTAAAAGGTTTTTTTTTTTTTTTTCTTCTTCTATTTATTCATCACATTCATTTGTTTGATCTTCTACAACATATTATATATCTTACAGGTGGGATATGCATTAGATGTGCCATGGTATGCTAGCCTGCCCCGGCTAGAAACAAGGTTCTTTTTAGAACATTATGGTGGTGAAGATGACGTGTGGATTGGCAAAACATTGTATAGGTACTTTTTACATGCGATTGATAAATATATTAATTTTACACAGCAACCTTTTCTTGCACAAAGATAATATATGAATGGAGAGAATTTAATGTGTTACACAATCATATGGAGTAACTTTTACACTGTTGCAATAAATGATAAAATAAAAACAAAAAATGTTGTTTTAATTCTTAAAAGGTGGTAGCAGCTAGCCTAGTGATGTTATATAGTATTTAGTAATTGGAGCCCCACCATATATAGTTGCAAAAGACGGCAGACACACCTTATGTCTGTCTCTCTGTTTGTTTGGTTTCGTTTCACTATCAAATTAAATGAACACTCATCAATGATTGATTTCTCTTTCAACAAATGCTACAATTGAATACAACCAATAAATTACCCTGAGAAATGGTGGGACCTTGCAAAGATATATAAGGACAATTGGGAAAAATCAAGTTTCTTGTTTTCAAAACAACAAACGTTAATAAATTGACACTAAACATTGGATACTGATGTGCTTTGTCGTCAGACTTCACTACACCTCCACGTTAGCCAATACAATCAAATCATTTTGACCTCTCTCGAATGTACTAATTATTTTTCCTTTTGTTTGAAATCTGCTAGCTAGGTAGGTAGGTAGGTACTGATCATTTTATTTGATACAGGATGCCATTTGTTAACAATAGCCTATACCTGGAGCTAGCGAAATCGGACTATAACAATTGCCAAGCTTTGCACCAGTTCGAGTGGAGAAGAATTCGCAAGTAAGTTACCAATTTTATAAGTCATGACAAAACTATTAAAATTACTACTCTATTAATTAAAGTGAACTTGCTAGCTATAAAAGAAAAAGGATGGGCCGGGGTTAATATATAACACAACAC
The DNA here is from genome assembly GCF_019186545.1 of Solanum stenotomum. Classification (NCBI taxonomy): domain Eukaryota; kingdom Viridiplantae; phylum Streptophyta; class Magnoliopsida; order Solanales; family Solanaceae; genus Solanum; species Solanum stenotomum. Next base: position 415,225 of record NC_064289.1, read on the forward strand.
GTAAGTAGTGTTTATATATATGTAAAGTACATGGGCGGGCACATGCATGCAGGTGGTACTACGAATGCGGGTTAGGAGAGTTTGGAGTAAGCGAGAAAAGGTTGCTGGTGACGTACTATTTAGGCAGTGCTAGTATATTTGAGGCTGAAAGGTCGACCGAGCGAATGGCTTGGGTCAAAACCGCAGCTCTTATGGACTGTGTGAGGTCTCATTTTGGTTGCCAACAAGAGGACAAGGCTGCCTTTCTTCGCGAATTCACACAGTCTAGCACCACTCTGAATTCCAGGTAACAATCACTATATATTTTGATCACACATAAAAGAGTATTATAATTGATGAATGGCAATGGCAATGGCAATGACAGGTACAGCACAGAACAGAGGCTCGTCGGGGTTATTCTTGGAACCCTAAATCATCTCTCACTGAGTGCCTTGCTGACACATGGCAGAGACATCCATCACTACTTGCGTCATGCTGTAAGTACTGGTGTAGTATAACTATAACTATATATATATATGCTGCTTTATTACATGACTAATTTTTGTCTATGGCTATAGTGGGAAAATTGGCTGCTGACAGTAGGAGAAGGATGTGATGAAGGAGCTGCTCAACTCATAATTCGCACGTTAAATTTGTGCAGTGTTCACTGGGTATCGGAGGAGATATTCTTGTCCCATCCAACTTACCAAAGGCTATTGGAAATCACCAATACAGTTTCTCAACGACTCCGTCTCTTTCAACTCTACAAGGTTGGTTATTACAATACATATAGCACTTGAGTATTTAGAAAACACTCTCCATCTCTTAGCTATAACTCTATTTGCTGCTTTAAGCCCTTTTATTAAAAAAAACAAAAGAAATATAACTTTGTATCTTATAAATAAAAACATAATTAAAAGTTAGGCCTCCAATTTATTTTTTACTTTAATTAGATTAGTTTGAGGTGTATACTCGTACATATATATCTTTTTATGATACATTCTTATAGTAGCCACTTTTTATTTTCTTTTCCTGGACAAAGTCCAAAGAGATATATATATATAGCATTTGCCTAATATTTTGTCCTCTAATTTCAGGGACAAAATGCAGACAGCCAAAGCAGTGAAAAGCAGGAGGTAGGAATGTTGACTTTTAGTGAGGAAATAGAAGGCGACATGCAGCAGCTAGCAGAGCTCGTGCTATCTGAATCTGATGGTTCGAAATTGGATGCCAATATCAAAGAGACTTTTCTTACTGTTGCCAAAACCTTTTACTACTCAGCTTATTGTGATACTAGAACAATTAACTTTCACATAGCCAAAGTGCTATTTGAAAGAGTAGTTTAATTATTTCATCACATGTACATTAATTCCTTCATTTATAGTTAGGGTACGTAAGGTATCAGGAATATATATATTATGTATGTGATAGAAATAGAAGGAAATTGTTGTGATGAAAAGGTTGACTGGAAATATACTTCTTGGGATCAGAGGTGTTAGCGCTTTAATTTATTGAGTAATATAATGCTCCTTCGCTTTAAATTTATTTGTCTTACTTTATTTTTTAATTTATTTCCCTCTTTCCTTTATTATGCTTCAATTTATTTATCTTACTTTATTTTCAAAAGAATGTCTCTTTCCTTTATTATTATGATCTTACAAATCCTTACAATTTGTTTATAGAAAATAATTTATTTATTTTTGATGTTAGAAAACATTTGCACCCTACCAAACACACCCTATGTTTTGGCCTAAAAAGATACGACACTGATGGGGTGGATGGTGAAAGAGCTTGTTGATCTTGCCTGTATCTCTGGATTATCTGCTGCTAGATAAATATTCGACAATGTAGGGCAGGCAAAGTGATTAAAAGATGAGGTAAATCAAAACAGTGAGATATTGTTTCCCATTTAGGACAAGCAAGAGCCAATTTGACAAGACACATTTCAAACTCCTTCCCACCTGTCTCGACCTTCTTTTGCATCATACTCCACACCTATTGCAAAATATTTATTCTGTCTCAAAATAAGTATCGTTTTATGTAATAAATGTAGATATAATTTACTAAGTTACTCATACTAGTTAGATAGTGTTTCTTGAGAATTAATCACTATGGAAAAGAAATCAATAGTTCTTTAATATAAAGGTGCATGTAGTTGGAAACAATTAATACTTTGTCTTGAAATATTAAAGCAACACTTATTTTAGGGATACATTTTTTTAAAAAAATATTAAAGCAAAACAATTAATCATGCTGCAACAAGTTTAGATGACACTAACTATGATTATTGTACTTCAGGTTGAATTGAATAGTACTGACTTCAGTTCTAATAAGCAGTCTAAATTGATGCATGGTAACGGTATATAGAATTTTATTTTTATTTTTATTTTTTTTACCCTCCCTAGGAGTTTCTACCCTTTTTGCTCCCTTGGTGACTCGAACTCACAACCTTCGGTTGAAAGTGAAGGTGCTTACCATCCGAGCAACTCCCTCTTGTCGTTGATATATTGAATACAATTTAGAGTAGTAGCATCTTTTTGGTCCAAAGAGCGGATGGCTTGTTGGGTCAAATTAAACCGCAGCTCTGGTGGACTATGACACACATGTTAATTTGGCAGCAAACACAACAAGCTGATTGTCTTTGTTCACAACTAAAATAAAATAGTAGTCTTCCTATAACTAAGAAATTGAATAGTTTTGTAAATTAAGCACTAAGTACTACTTACTAGATTCTTCCTACAACCTAAGCAGTTCAATTTTAGTAAATTAAATATTAGATTTTTTTATAATGAAACAATTTATTATTATTTTTTAATAAAAAAGCTATAGCAGTAACACCTAACAAGATGAAACATCAAATCAGAGTGGTCGTGAGAAAGGATCTTATAAAAGTATCTTAAAAGATTCTTCCTACAACCTAAGCAGTTCAATTTTAGTAAATTAAATATTAGATTTCTTTATAATGAAATAATTTATTATTATTTTTTAATAAAAAAGCTATAGCAGTAACACCTAACAAGATGATATATCAAATCAGAGTGGTCGTGAGAAAGGATCTTATAAAAGTTATCTTAAATTAACACAATATATTTATTAGCATGAATCTTGATATATATACATTCTTATAGTAAGCCATTTCTTTTCTTTTCATGACATAGTCCAAAGAGATATATATGGCATTGCCTGGTCATATTAATTAACAACCACATGATGTTGTCGTATAGCCAAAAGATTTTACTGGTGGGTATATTTCAAAGAGCAGTTATGCATATATGTAGCTAGCATGTTATGGGTGTTTTTGGTAGAGAGAAAAATGTTTCTTCAAAAATAAATTAATGACCACTAGTTCTAGGTGACCATGTCCTTGAGTGCTAGAATTTGTTTTCTCTAGCTATATTCACACAAAAGTCATTTTTCTAGTCTTTAAGAAATTTAATTCCTTAACCAATAGAACCTCAAAAAAAATTATAAAAAAGATTTCCACCGTATGAAACGCACACATTATGTTTGGCTTGATCTTTTGCCAACCTCTTATGTGGTGGATGGTAAAAGAGCTTGTTTCTCTTGCCTATATTTCTAGATCACTATATAATATATACTGCTACCTGGATGTTGGATAATATATGGCAGGCAAAGTGTGCTTTAAAGACAGTGCATCGACAATAAGATGAGAGTGGAGATATGGTAGATCTAGAAAATTGAAAAATTGTTTCCTATTTCGGACAAATAGACAAGACACATCTCAAATTCCTTTCCACCTACTTTGACCTTCTTTTGCAACATAATCTACCCTTGTTACTCACTCCGTTCCGATTTGTGTGTGTTGATTTTTGAGAGTCACATAAATATTCTTTTAACGATAATTTTTCATATGTATTTAAAATGTCTAATTTACATAAATTCACACTTTTAAGACTAATTACATTATTTTTCTATTATTTTTTTAAATTACAAAAATCCCTTAAAATTTATGGAGTTCGTATACATCACTGGACTTCTGAATACATTAGCAGACATTCAGATACATAGGGAAGGGATGTATGCGAGAAGGGAGGATGTATCATAAAGAGGATAGAACATCTGAATACATAGGGGAGGGACGTATGATAGAAGGGATAGAACATCCGGATACATAGGGGAGGGATGTATCCGAAAGGGGGATATGGATGTATCAGCGAGAGAGAAATGATGTACCCGAGAGGGAATTTTTGAAATTATAGTAAAATAAGATGTGTATCTTGGCAATTTTTCCTTAAAATATATTGAAGTGAAAATTTTATAAATGACATATATGAGACTAATAATTTCAAGTTATGACAGTATAATAAAACTTTCAAGTTGTAACAATAAAAAATTTCAGGTTATAACAGTTTATTAAAAAAAGTTTTAAAATAATAATAAAAAATGATTTTTAAAAATTAAGAAAAAGTAAAACACGAAATTAGTTGTAGTAATTAATTTTAATACATTAATGATATTTCATAATTGCCATAAATTTAGGAGATTCAAAACAAAATAGGAATATTTGTTTTTCTTTTTTTACTCTAATCTGTTAAAAGTATTTCAAAAATCATATTATTATTTTTGTTCAAATTTTTCTCTCTCCTAGATTTTTTTTTTTGTATTTCAAAAACCAGATTTTCTTCTTTTGTTTTACATTGTAAGATTTGTTTCTTCGAATATTTATACAGGTTGGATACCACCTTCATACATTTTTTTATTTTTTTAGTTTTTATCTTAGATTATGAAGTAAAAAAAAAAAATCATATATGAATTGGATACCAATTTTATACAAATTGAAAACCAATTCTATGACACTCTTATTTCATGTAATCTAAAGTGTTGTTTATTTGGTTTCCAATTAATATCCAAAATTAAAACTGTTTAATGTTGAACCTAATTGGTATGCAGTTTTTATATAACTGGTATCCCAGAATTATAATAGACAATCTGTAATCCACATGTTAAGTTTAACAATGAATATGAATTATTTGGTACTATGTTTATGAGGTTTCTTTCAAACTAAAGTCCAATAAAAATGTTGATATCCAAATTGTGTATTGTTAGTATTCAACTTGAGAAAACAGTGAATATTATATATAGTTGGAAGAAAACAGTGAATATTATATATCATCCAAAACTTAAAATAGTAGGAAAAAACAAATATATATCATCCAAAACTTAAAAAAACTTCTAATACCAATCAACTATCTCAAATTAGATTTTCGTGGTCTTGGTGTAGGATAATTGCTGGTATCCGGGGGAATGTTCTTTTGCTATGCGGGTCCACCAAATTTGCTAGTAACAATTCCAATTACTTCACTCTCACTAATCGCACCATCATCGTTCTTTGTTTTTTCGTACTGCCATATGATTGTGGCGTACCTTTGACGAAGATACTTTGCATCGATATCAATGGAACCCATATTAAAAACTTCATTGCTGATGCATTCAACAAATAAATATGTGTACATACCACAATCACTGAAACAAAAATGAAAGAAAAATAATTTTAAGAAATAAAGTGAATTAATTTTTATGATGAAATCACTAAAAGATAGAAATACATACTCTGAACTTGACTCTTGTTGAGACACATTTGTCAGATGCATGACTTCAAATATTAAGACAGTTTCATACCAATATTTCCTATTTCATACCACATTCATATACAAATATTAGTTAGATGACAAATTTCATACAAATATTAAGACAGTTTCATACCAATATTATTCTTTTTTCATACCACATTCATATATACATATGAGAGATTTTAAATAATAACTTCCCTGCTAAAAGGTGTATCAACTTCATACCAAAATTAAATCAGTTTCATACCAATGTTAAAACATACCGCATAACACATTCCTAAACCAATATTAAGACATTTTCATACCAATATTATTCATGTTTCATTCCACATTCATAGACATAATGAGAGATTTTGAAGGATAGCTTTCCTGCTAAAAGGTATACCAAGTTCATACCAAAATTAAATAAGTTTCATACAAATGTTAAACATATTGCATACCACATTCATAAACCAAGATTAAGTCAGATTCATACCAATCTTAAACATGCTTCATATCTTTTTTGATAAAAATAATAACCAAATTAATATCAATTCCATGATAGTAACTATACATATGTATGCTTATGTCACGACAATTTCATGTCAAACATTAAAACAAAATTCATGCCACAAATAATATGCATAAATAAACAATTATAACAAAATTTCTACTAAATTTAATAATTGGAAAATATATTAAATAAAATATTTATCCTAATCACTTTTTTGCCCTTTTTTGATATTGGAATTTTCGAAGCCTCATTCGTAAATAAACTAAGTTTTCTTCTTCTTTCCTGTAAACTGCTTCTTATTTTGAGAAGTACCAACCCTTTTCGCTGGAGTTGCATTCTTGTTATGCGGTGGCGTTTGAGTCAATATGTTAAACGTCAGAGGCTTTATTCCAACCGTAGAACTCGCTTCTACTAATCTGGGACTCTTTCTATAAGTATGCTCTGATTTCTTCGACATGTTTTAACGAAAATCTTGAAAACTTGATTCTTAGTATTGTGAAATCGCCCTTTCTTTCTGATTGTAGACTGAATATTTTTTTATTAGGAGGTGATATTGAGATGTAGAAGCAGTTTGAATGGAAGATGATTGATAAGGTGAAAGAGGAATGGGTAATTGTTACAACGAAAAATTTTACTTTTTGTACGTGGGGGTGGTGGGTTAATGACTAGAAGAGGCATGGTGAAATTAGGGGTGTGATTTTGACGTGTAAAAGTAAAAAAAGGAAAAAGAATCAAGGTAAATTTCCTATAAATGTGTAAGAGAAAATTATGGTAGATTATTTATTTATAGCATTTATAAATATAAAATAATAAAATATTATTTATTTAATAAAGTAAAATTTTAATTGATTTTTAAATAAAATGTTATCTGTTATAACCCGTAATTAAATTGTTATAAGCAAGAATATTTTAGAAATAGCTTTAAAATTCGTAATATTATCTCTTAAATGTATATATAGGGTGATTTTTCCTATATTGAATTGTTAATTTTTGAGACATATGTTATTCACATTAATTAGTTGAAACATGATGGTATTAACCAGTAGCTTTAACATAAATAAATTCACCTACCCATTAAATTGAAGGAAAGAAGGAGTTGGAGAATCTCTCTCTATATATATAAAGGAGAATCTTCATCCTGTTGATGTGGCATGCCTCAATTATCAGAAAAATTATTTATTTATTTTTTAAAATTTTAGACGTTTTTCTATATTTTTAAATTGTTAACTACTATTAATTATTAATGATCAGTTATACATTCCTAAAATATAGAATTTCAAAAGGCTACTCCCTAAATTAACATTTATTTTCCCATAATTAATGTGGCTAATTACGGAAAAAGTGGTTACATAATTTTATTAAAAACAATACTCATTTAATGATAACTTTAATGAAAAAGATAATTCAACATTTCAGAATTTTACTATATAATGTAATCATTTCAGAATTCTACCACAATTTTTAATCTTTACTTCAATTTGGTCATTTTATATCTCTTTTTATTTAGCATTGCAACATCTTATTTTTATCTTCATTTTTTATTTACCTCAAGCAATGAATTTTGATCTATATATCTTATGAAAATAATATTCTAATTATATGTTAACTGTTTGCAGGTTTTACAACAAATTATCTCTTTAATGATTATTCAAAGGAGTTGAAACATGAAAAAGTGCAAGTATTTCTCTTACCATGCTTTTGGTTGGTCTTCAAATTTTACCTAACAAATTCACTATTTAATTTTTCATCACAAAAAATTCTAAAAATTATATAGTGACTTTTCATCGTTGAATCTTGATAATGTTTATGAATTATTAGTTCTTCGTGAATAAATAAATAAAAATTGTAATTGTCTTTTAAATTTCTTACTGCAGATCGCATGCATGGATATGTGATGTTATCAAGAACACAAATTTATTGACTTTTCATTATTGATTGTATTCATATAATCGGTTCATTGTAAATTATTATTTATTATCAAGATTAGCTTCATTCATGTAGGATTCTCCTTTTGCAAATCAGTAAGTGATTTCATGTTTATCTTCATTTTTTATACGACATAAATAGTGAAAAAAATAATACGAGAGATGGAGGAAAATCGTAATGGACTTGTGAGAATTCTATTTTGAAATTGCTTGCGAAAACATTTGCAAAATTTCTTATTTCCTTATATTTATTTGTATATCAAAACAATAAAAAGAATCTAAAAGTATATTTTGCCATAACTCATTTTACATTATTAAAAATTACTCTATGTAACTATATTTTTTATAATTATGAAAAATGAATCATTAGCTTCAAATAGATTGTTGTAGTAGAAGTTATTTTAGATTGTTTTAGTGAAGCAAGTAGTATATTAAAAGTGTATAAATCTGAAAAAATGAACCGTTAAACGAGCAAACATATAAAAATTAAATAAATTTGAAATCTATTTGGTACAATTAAAGATAAAATGCCCATTTGTTCTTTCTATTTATATTGTAAAACTTAAAAAATGTACTTTTTTTGCAAGGCATGACATTCACCTTTTTTATGTTTCAGGGTACAATATTCATGATCTTCTAAAATAGGAGAAAACACAAACAAATATGACAAAGAATTATGTATGTGAATACTCGAAAACTTTTATAGGGATAAAGTCAAATAATAAGTGTGTGAGAAATAATAATGTAATCAAATATTTAAAAGATAAAATAAGAGTTACAAAGAGTACGTAAAAGTAGAACTAAAGAAAATAATGTTTTGTAAATTTGTAGAAACAAAATACAATTTTTATTGTTAATATTATCAAATAAAGTGAAATTCTGTTAGAAAAATTTAAATAAAATCTGAAATATTTAAAAACTGCGTAGCGCGGCCAAATTCACTAGCAAGTGTTAAATGGGAGGATTGATTTAATTTAAACGATTAAAATAAATTGAATTATATCACATCCCACTCAAAATCTACTCGGTAAATTAAACCAACATATGCTTACAAAACTACAAACACTTTACGGTGGCCTTTATGCAGATGTCCTCCAAATTTATGTATCAAAAACAAATACAAGAACAATTTTTTTTCTTCCTAAAATTATCATGAAAAAGAAAAAGAAGAAGCTCAAATCCAAACGGTGTTGGGCCTAAATATTGGGCGATCTATATATATATTACTCTTATTTAGAAGTGAGACTTAGAAGGACTAACACTGCATTAATACTCTTGTATAACGTGCATACAATTTTGTACATTAACTTTTGACTGCATTAAATTAGTTGTACAACGTGCAAAAAAAATTGTACATTAACTTTTATAAATGACAATTACAAGGACTATTACAAGGACTAACATTACAATTATTATTATTACTCATTACTCCTTATTAGAATTATTATTATTACTCATTTTGCTCCTTATTAGAGTTGACACTTTAAAGCACGAACACAGCACTATCAAGTTGTACACAAAACATTTCAAATTGTACTATAAAATTAATTGTGCCTCATTAATTGTACACGTGCCTTTCTACATATACAACAACCCACATGAAGAATTAATTTTCTGACAATTTTGGTTATATTTTTCTTTAAAATAATTATTGCCTCGATTTTTATTTTTATTTTTAACATTTATTTTTAATTTTAAAAGATTGGAAATTTTATGTTAAAAATTTAAATAATAGAAAAAATGATTTATTTAACTTTTATCATCATCAATACTACTAATTTATTTGACGTTTTTTCTTAATCTTCATCTCATCATTAATGTTATTTATATAATTTTCTTAAATCACTTATTTTTTCTTTTTTAACTCTTTTATATTTTATTTTACTCTTATTTAGAAATGGGAGTTTGGAGGACCAACATTGCACTAAAGAGTTGGACTAAAAGCTATAGAAATTGTACATTGAGGCCCACCAAAAAGATGAACTAAAGTAACTTCATCTACTTCTACTTTTTCTACACATATTTTTCTTTAATAAAATAATTATTGCCTCCATTTTTATTTTTATTTTTAACATTTATTTTTAATTTTAAAAGATTGGAAATTTTATGTTAAAAATTTAAATAATAGAAAAAATGATTTATTTAACTTTTATCATCATCAATACTACTAATTTATTTGACGTTTTTTCTTAATCTTCATCTCATCATTAATGTTATTTATATAATTTTCTTAAATCACTTATTTTTTCTTTTTTAACTCTTTTATATTTTATTTTACTCTTATTTAGAAATGGGAGTTTGGAGGACCAACATTGCACTAAAGAGTTGGACTAAAAGCTATAGAAATTGTACATTGAGGCCCACCAAAAAGATGAACTAAAGTAACTTCATCTACTTCTACTTTTTCTATACATATTTTTCTTTAATAAAATAATTATTGCCTCCATTTTTATTTTTATTTTTAACATTTATTTTTAATTTTAAAAGATTGGAAATTTTTTGTTAAAAATTTAAATAATAGAAAAAATGATTTATTTAACTTTTATCATCATCAATACTACTAATTTATTTGACGTTTTTTCTTAATCTTCATCTCATCATTAATGTTATTTATATAATTTTCTTAAATCACTTATTTTTTCTTTTTTAACTCTTTTATATATATAAAAGTTGGATATGTAAATGATGATGTCACATTTCTTAGAAGCTAAGATTACTATTTATCTAATTTCTCCAAATTTTTAAAATAAATTGAAGATATCATACGCAAATTTATGGTCAAACTTAAACTATTTGATTCTCGAGAAATAAAAAGTCTCACATAAAATGGACAGACGAAGGATAACTCTCAATTAAATTTATTTCACTTTTTATTTTCCATTTTTAACATAATTTTTGAAGTTGGATTTCTAGGAATTCTATAGTAGACCCATTTAAATTTTACTTTTTTGTTTTAAATTAGAGAACTTGGCCGCACTTCGCGCGATCATTTAAATTAAATATTTTTGATTAATTTTATATTTACTCTGTTGCTTAATCGTAATATTATTATTTGTTTTAATAATATGAAGATTGTGAAAAAAAAATAAAGTTTCACAAATTTTACATCTATTAAATGAGGAAGAATATATTTTTTATCAAATAAGTTAAAATATATTTGCTAATAACAAATTCTTCCATTGCATGAAGTTCATCCTTTAATATATAATATATATTTCGGTCTACCATTCTCCTTAAATGTCTAATAAATATCTCATAATGTCAAATAACACTGTAATACTCCCTTTGTCCCTAATTACTTGTCCACTTTTAAATTGACACATTTATTAAGAAATCAATTAATGACATAGTGAGTTTATCATTTTACCCCTATTAATTATGAAGTAGATAAAAAGTTCTGCAATTTTCAAAGTATTTAGTCATTTAATTGAGGGTATAATAGGTTAAAAAATATTCTTTCTTGATTTGTCAAAATGGACAAGTAATTAGAGACAACTATTAAATGAAAAGTGAACAAGTAATTAGGGACAGAGGGAGTACTAAACAAATGCATCAACAAATGAAATTTATATTAAAAATATATTGAATAATGACGTAATGATACCTTAATAGAATTTCCTATCCATTTTTAAAAAAAAAACCTTCACCCTTTCAATTTCGTTATATCTTCTTATTTAGTAGAAGAATCATCATTTATTATATTCTACTCCACCTTAATTTGTACCATCAGAGTTTTAAGAATAAACATTAAATTTTAAATCGAAATAAAAATTCATTGAAAAATGACAGAAAAAATAATAATAGTATATGAAAATTAAAATAAGGTGCAAGAAAAGCCTTTTCACGATAATTTTTTGAAATATATTGATAACAATTAAAATGAAGCTGTTATTTTATCTTTAAAATTAAGTTTGACTGAATTGAATTAGTACAATGAGAAAAAATATTAAACTAATAACTTTCTAATGTTCTTAAATGCATTTTATTTTTAATTGAGTAGTAGATTAAAAGTTCCGAATTAGGATATTAAAATAATATCTTACTCTCCTTAATTATTATGGTATTGCAAACATTTATTTTCCTTAAATGGTGATTCACCATTTACAGTTATATCCAATTAATTTCTAATGTATTGAATGTGGTTATGGGATGTTGAAATAATATCTTTATCTTTCCTTAATCATAATAAAATTATAATTTAACTTTTATTTTTCTGAAATAATAATTTTGTTTTAATTCTTAGAACACATTGTTTACTATATTGAATGTAATTATAATAAAACATATTGTATTTAGTATGACAAAAGAACTCAAAAATTGGAGAAATTAGATAAATAGTAATCTTAGCTTCTAAGAAATGTCACATCATCATTTACATATCCAACTTTATATATATAAAAGAGTTAAAAAAGAAAAAATAAGTGATTTAAGAAAATTATATAAATAACATTAATGATGAGATGAAGATTAAGAAAAAACATCAAAAAAATTAGTAGTATTGATGATGATAAAAGTTAAATAAATCATTTTTTCTATTATTAAAATTTTTAACATAAAATTTCCAATCTTTTAAAATTAAAAATAAATGTTAAAACAAAATCGAGGCAATAATTATTTTAAAGAAAAATCTAACCAAAATTGTCAAAAAAAATTGATAAAAATAAATAACTATCTATTAGTAAGAATGGTGTCACTACATTTTCTATTTTAACTTTATTGTTACGTATGGATAGAAACTTTTAGAAGAAGAAATGATCCAAAAATTTAAAAATAATGATTCCTTAAATGGTGATTCCTTTTCCATTTACAACTTTTCAATTATTTTTTAATGTATTATATATGGTTATGGATATTGGAATAATAATTTTATTTTTCCAGTCTTTTAAAATTAGAAAATGCTAAAAAAATAAAACTAAAACTAAAAATCGAGGCAACAATTATTTTAAGGAAAAAATAACAAAAAATGTCAGAAACATTGATAAGAATAAATAAGTATCTATTGCTAAGAAGGTGTCACCCCACATTTTCTATTTTAGCTTTATTATTACATATAGATAGAAACTTTAAGATGAAGAATGATCCAAAATTTTTAAAAATAACAAATCAATTATGTAAAAATACATGTGTAATTCTTATAAAGTTATAATAACTAATTTCTTCAAATAAATAATTAAATGAAAGAAAAAAAAGTAATTAAGAAAATAATATAAATAACACTAATTATGAGATTAATAGCATTGATGAGGAAAGAAACTAAATATGATCATCTTTTTAAATTCTTTTTTAAGAAAATATATATAAACTTTAATTAAAGATAAATAAGAAAAAAAAACTTTAATTAAAGATACAAAAAATCATGACAAAATAAAAGAAGAAAGAAATTAGAAGAATAATGAGGTTGAAAGAAATAATATCTAATTTTCTCTCTTTTCAAATCACAAAATAAATTTTTACTTGTTCTCCTCCTAATGTGATACGAATTCCATAAATAGAATGATTTTTTCTCCAAATAATTTTTCTTACCCTTTGAAACACTAATCAGTCTTCTTATAAATTTCTCAACCACAATGAATTTTCTCTCCTTGTAGGTACCACATAAATTAAAACAGAAACAGTAACATATATTGGCACGGGGTCCCATATCTAAGTATATATATATGTCTCAAGCTATAACGTTTGCTACTTTTCTCGCAATGTGAATGTGGGCCTAATTGGTAGTTTAGTGCATGTGATTCTCATTCCACGTCGGCATATTCTGTCCCCATAATCAAATCACGAATTTCATACTTTCTTGGAAAAATTGTATATAATAGCAAATTATTAATTTAAATTAAATGCTACAAATATAATTTGATTTAATTGTACCCCATAGCAAACTGTTGCTATTTTGCCTCTCTCCCGGTCAATCTTGCTCGCCACTCTCGTTCTCTCTCTTGCCTCTCTCGCTTTTTATACAAACGCAAATGTATAAAATGTGTTTGTGTTTGTATAAAGCGAGAGAAAATTGTATATATACATATATTTTCGTTCCCCTCTCTCCCCTCTCCCATATCTCGCTCGCCACTCTTTCAGATCTCGCTCGCTCACTCGCCTCTCTCACTTTATACAAAAAATGCAAACGTATAAAATGTGTTTGTGTTTGTATAAAGCGAGAGAAAATTGTATATATACATATATTTTCGTTCCCGTCTCTCCCCTCTCCTAGATCTCGCTCGCCACTATCCCAGATCTCGCTCGCTCACTTGCCTCTCTCACTTTATACAAACACAAATATATACATTGTGTTTGTGTTTGTATAAAGCGAGAGAAAATTGTATATACAAATACAAATGCATATATTTTCGTTCTATACACTTATGATTATACAAATACGATCTTTCCTTGCCCAGTTTTCTTTTGTTTTTCTCTCTTTCTCGCTTTATACAAACACATATTATACAATTGATCTTTTGTATATGTATACCAAAACAGATTATACAACTGCTTTGTTTTGTATATGTTTATCGAAATTATACAACTGCTTTCTTTTGTATATATATAGCGAAATATACATATTTATGTTTGCTATGAAGCACAATTATGCAAACTATAGCTATAACATACAAAGATGATTTTTGTGTTTGTTATATGTGAAAGTTGCTCTACTTTCTTCACCAATTAATCCTGTTGGACACTAAAAGTATATACTCATAGATGCATGAAACTTGGAGTAATTCTAGGTAGGTAGCTCAAGTCAACCTAGAACACACTTAACCAAAAAGTATAATTAGTTCTCTCTGTCTATTTACCATCTCTAGTTCAATTGACTTGATGAATATTGCTCCATGTGAACTTTCTATCCATGATATATAGGCGAAAGCTTGATAGTTTACAAGCATCATTTCATGGATAAACAATCGTGAGATTAATATTTTTGTGTCATCAAAATTTAACTTCCAATGGACAATCAAAAAAGCAAAAGAAACACATGTTGTGTACACACCAACTCATTTGAACAGTGTTTCAACTTACAGAGTTCAAATTCACTCATTAGCATATTATTTCGTTTGATATTTTACACAAAAATAAAAGCAACATGGTAAAAGCCTTTCTCATGTGCGATTACAAATTTCTTGTATTATGCTTTTTGTTTGTGAGTTCACATCAAAATCATCGTGGAGTAAATAATAACAGAATGTTTGTTTTCATAACAAACAGCTTTTTCAAACAAGTCACTATAGAATCTAAATAAAACTTATGTCTATTTTTCAATTAAAAATGTAGTAAAAGTGGCTATTTGTGAAGTTTATCCGTGAAAAGTTTCATTTTTTATGAGCAACTTACAAAAATGACTATAGTTTTAGGATTATTAAATTGGAATAGCCATAAGTGTGATATTTACATAAAATGACTATACTTTCTAACTTATCTAGCCGTATCCTATGTCTGCCATTTTTTTTAATACATTACTACATTTATAATTATAAAGCACTAAATAAGGTAAATTTCTTATTATAATTGACAGACCTTTAATTAAGTCCGTTAAAATCTCAAGTTTCCATTAATCAATTAAAACAATCCAAAGTTTGTTTTTTTGTATACTAGTATACAAATTAAAAGTTGAGGACATTTAAAACGGCAGAATCCATTTTTAAAAAATGACAATACGTTAAATCACGCCACTTTGATTTGATGATTACTGTTTTCAAAATTTGTATAAAATTTTGTTAGAATTGATACATCAATGCAATGGTGCCAAATAATTTCAAGACTGATGCATGTATTACACATTTCGCATATGAAAAATACAAAAAGATATAATGAATACAAATACAAAGAATACAAGTTTTATTACAGTATGAATACATATATTTGTTGGTTCATTCAACCTAAGAATTCTTGAATACCTACTATTATAATTGCTAGTAACTAATACAAATGTGTGCTAATTTTTTGAGGGTTGATACATGAATACAATTGCACCACGCAATATGAACAAAATTTGATACAACATATCAAAATATATATTTAGAATATGAAAAATACAAAAGGATACACTGAATACAAAGAATACAACGTGTGATACAGTATAAGCACGTGATTTTTATTGCTTCATTCAATAATGAATATGTATACAATAGATTTGTCCAAAATGAAATATGAATACAAACTCAATATTGAAAGGTATGATACAATGCCTCTTCTTTTAGATTCCTCTGTTGGAGAATTTTGAAGATTTTGAAAGTTCAACACTTTCTTTTCTCTTGACACACTTTGACCCTTGATCTTGACTAAGTTGTTACGTCAGTATGAATTATTGTGAAATCTTTATTTGTATCTCAGTTGCCAAAAAAAAAAAAGGAACATCCAAAGAATGAGCATTATGTAGTATACCTCTTCTAACCCTCCTTTGTTCCGCCATTAAAATATCAATTTTAGAAGTACCTTTTGATTAACCCTAATTGAAATTGAATGATACCAATACAAAAAAAAAAAATATTAACTCAAAAAATTAATAATTTGAAACAACTAAATAGAAGTTACCTGATTCTATGAGAATTTAACGTTGATGAACATTCACCTTCAAAGTTGCAATTTTAGGAAGAAAATAAAATTAGAGTTTGATTTGATTCAAAATCATAATTTTGGGAAGGGAACATAATACTAGAGTTTGATTTGATTTTGGAACAAGAAAAGAGAAAAAAAGGTAAGGGAAGAGAGAGAGAGAGAAAGAGAGAGAGTAAAAGATTGAATGTAATTGGACATTAGCTTGATATACGTCGTATAAACTCACCTTTTGCTATAAAATTGATAGTATCGCTGTTAACATTAAAAAATTTAAACTATAGTTGAGTATTATAAATTAGGAAAAACTACCTATATAGACATACTTTCATACCATAAATACATATATTCTCACTAGTTTAAAAATATTACTTATAATACCATTTTTTAATAAATATACCGTATCTTTTAAAAAATATAATCAAATACACAATTCCATTAAAAGTGGTAATTAATAATTATCCTAACATTATACTTCCTTAATTATTGAGACTTTTTACAATTCAAATCAATTTCTCTCTTTCCAATTCCACCGTTTCCCTCCCCAGTCACACGTCTCCTTTGTATCTTTACCCATACCTACACATTATTATCCTTCATCTTCCATTACCCCTTCTTCTCAACCTATTCAATGCATATTTTGGATGTAAAAATTTCATACCCAACTTTACATAAGCAGCATTATATATAGAGGTAAAGTATTTTATTTTTTTTGGTTGATGTATTTTTGTTTGACACCATTTTCATGTATCTGATTCACAGATGTAGTAGTTTCAAAGTTCAAATTTAGGATTTTTTCATTGGTTGAATTTGTTAGTTCTTCATACTATTTTAATGGCTGATTAATATTGACTTTCATTTTTATTTGTATGTTTTCGTTAACAATGTTGCGATGGTTGCAGGTTCTGACTATTCATCTTTCAACATTTGAGCGGAGAGTAGAACTAAGTTTAGGAACGATCCAATTAAAATGGTTGACTATTCATCATGTATCTCGCGAGTAATGACACATGCATCTCAATTACTCCGTTGATTAAGGAAATAAGTTACAACTAATTAATTTAAACAAATAAAATATGTATCTCAATTTTAAAATTCGGCAGACGCCTGTATCTCCCAGATTCAGACTCATGTATCCTAAGCACAAAATATGGTATATACTTGTATCTCAATTACTAATCTAATTTAGGAAATCAGTTACAACTAATTAATTTAAACAAATAAAATATGTATATCTATTTTAAAATTTGGCACATACATGTATCTCGCGGATTCATACTCATGTATCCTAAGCACGAAATATGGTAGATACTTGTATCTCAATTACTTCTCTAATTTAGGAAATCGGTTGCAACTAATTAATTTAAACAAATAAAATATGTATCTCGATTTAAAAATTCGGCAGATACATGTATCTCGCGGATTCATACTCATGTATCCTAATAAGCAAGAAATATGGTAGAGAAAGTAATATTTAAAACTATCGAGAATCTTCGTAATTAAAACCTAAACTAGTGGGATTTATGTAGTTTGCCCTATAAATTATAGTATATGTTTGCTATATTGTGTAGTTTTTCCATTTTTTATTTTAGGCCCATTAACTATCCATTAAAAATGGGCCTGACAGTCGTTGAATGGCCCAAAAGTTCATATACCGCTTCTAAAAGCTCAAAAACCCTAAAACAAAGCCTCCATTTTTGCAAAGAAAAGAGCAAGGTCTCTGAAGAACAGTATTCAGAGCGGAGGCGCCGGGGTTATTTGCAGGGGCACAGAAGTATAATTTCAATCCCTTTATTTTCTATTAGTAAATCATAAATTCTGTTTTTGTAGATTACATAGCTATACGTTTAGACATTTTCTATTAAAAAATGCAAGTAAATTTTAGTTGAATTTGATGATGAATTCTGTTAACAGAAAATGGCGGACAAGGCAGTTACCATTAGAACAAGGAAGTTCATGACCAATCGTCTACTTGCGAGGAAACAATTCGTAAGTCTTAAGACGCATTATCTAATACTAACAACAGTTGCTGTGCTGCAGTGCATATCTTAAACTTCATACTTGTTGATCTGTTTTTATCTGTTCTAATGGCATGCCATTTTTTCAGATTATCGACGTTTTGCATCCTGGAAGGGCCAACGTTTCAAAGGTTTGACAAACAAACTCATATTGCTTTATTTTTC
Organism: Solanum stenotomum; assembly: GCF_019186545.1. Classification (NCBI taxonomy): domain Eukaryota; kingdom Viridiplantae; phylum Streptophyta; class Magnoliopsida; order Solanales; family Solanaceae; genus Solanum; species Solanum stenotomum. The sequence goes on from NC_064289.1 coordinate 433,940, forward strand.
TGATTGCCTTGCAAGTTCAGCTAATTAGTGGTCGTTAATACAATTATTGGTTATTAGAATGAAATGAGTTTAGATCAAAGTGGCTATTGAGTAGTCATATAGGCAGTCAACTTAGTCTGAGAAGCAAATGTGCTTATTTGATGCAAAATATATCTTCTAGTTAGTCAACTTAGTCTGAGAAGCAAATGTGCTTATTTGATGCAAAATATGTCTTCTTCCAAGCTCCTCTCTCCTCTAGAGGAAGAAGAAACTTGAAAATAGTCTAACTTAATAAGGGATATAGTGCAGAATCCAACTAGTTTATGATTATTACTCCCTCTGTCCTAATTTATGGGATGGTGTTTAACTGGTCACCTAGTTTAATAATAAAAAGAAACTTTTGAAACTTGTGGTCTTTAGGAAGCCTTAGATATTTGTGTGACCTTAAATCATCTCATTAAGAGTAAAATGAAAGGTTTAAGGTTGAATTATTATTAAATATAGAAATGTGTCAGCCCTTTTATGATGGACTAAAAAGGACAGAGTTTCACTTAAATTGGGACAGAGGGAGTAATTGATATTGGGGAGAGAGAGGTTGAGAACCATGGTTCAAAATTTCTGTCCAAGGCTCCAAGCCTTGTTGGATATAGATATATACCGGTACATGTGCTTGTGGGGAAGAACAAATTGGTGATAGAGTTACTCATACCTATGTATGTTGGAGCTAGCACGTACCTCGTGGAATTAGTTGAGGTGCGCACAAGCTTGAACCGGTCTTCACGATTCCCAAAAAAACAGAGAGAGTGCTAAGCTCTTATTGCTCATTTGATTGTTATATACCTTTGGTTTTAATTTCTTACCTGCTTAACATTTCCTTGCAGGCCGAGTTGAAAGAGAAATTGTCAAGGATGTACGAGGTGAAAGATCCCAATGCAATCTTTGTGTTTAAGTTCAGGACCCATTTTGGAGGAGGCAAATCTACTGGTTTTGGCTTGATCTATGATTCTGTCGAGAACGCAAAGAAATATGAGCCAAAGTACAGGCTGATCAGGGTAAGAATCATTTCTGTGTTTTATTTTTGCATAGAAGTCATTAAGTCAAGAAAGTCATGTGATACCAAAACTCCTTAATAAACTCGTGGTTTATAAGTTTTGTAGATGGTAAGGAACTAATATTTGCTTCATGGTTTATCATCTTTGAATGATTTTTGTAGTTTTAGTATCTTATCTTTACATCCCTATGGGGCCTTAGCGTGAAAAATGTTGTGACATGGTTTTCGAATTTCACTTTGTTTCGACTTTGTTCTTTAAGCGAGTATAAGTAAGGAAACTATAGAAACAATTTTTCTTGTTTCTGAGGATTTATTTGTGCTAAGAGTTGAGATGGGTGCAAACGCCTCACATCTATTCATCTCTTTGCTCCTTTTTTGTTTTTTTGTGCACTAACCATATTTTAGATGAATTTGTAGTAAAGAATCATTGCATGGTATTTGTCAATTCAAGAATCTTTATTATTCTAGATAAAGTTCAGTAAAATGTGCTTACAAGAAAAGATTAGATGGCATAACAAGACTCGCATGTGCAGTTTCATCATTTCAGAAGTTGAGTGTCTTACACAACTACACTAATATTGTCCTTTTGTTCTTTTGATATCGAAAAGTAATTGCAAGCTGTAGGTCTGCATTACTTTGATTGTTTCTGTCGAAAAGACTATTAGTTTGAGTTATGTTGTGTTGCATTTGTTGCTGTTGCTTTCTCTTATGTATGTTTGTCTCGGTGATCTGTTTTTAGTATTCTAGCTGTGCTAATTCAAGCACTCATCTTTAAGTAAAGTATTTGCTTGAGTTTGTTGCTCCATTATGTTGAATGCACCTTCACTGTCTTCAGTGTTAAATTTGTGGGCTTAATGATTGAATTTGGCTGTAATTTTTGTTTTGTGGCAAAAATAATGTCTTACTATTGAACAACACTTGCAGAATGGATTAGACACAAAGGTTGAGAAATCTAGGAAGCAGATGAAGGAGCGGAAGAATAGAGCCAAGAAAGTACGCGGTGTCAAGAAGGTAATGGTTTTTATTTTTGCCTTTACAGCTACAACATTGAGAGAGGTTCTTTTGATTTTGGATCGTTTTATTTTATTCTTGTGCTGATACTGGTTGCTTGATTTTTGCAGACTAAGGCAGGAGATGCCAAGAAGAAATGATCTGCCAGTGAGATGCTGAAAACGTTTTCCATATTATTTATGTTTCTCTGGACATTTATGCAGAATCTTTTCAATTTTGGTTGTCACTCAAATTATATTTGCATGTTTATGTGCTAGTACTTCTAAACTTAGTGAATTTGGGAGTGTAGCGTTTTTCTGAACATGTTCTTTATTTTATAATCACCATTTCAAGTGTTGCTACAAGGATTATGATTACGTTACTAACTTATTTGAAAAAAACATCTTGACTAGCAACCTTCGTTGAGTTCTTACTGCCCAATTAAAACTGATAAAGTGGAAAGTAATATATATATATATTTTTTTTTGGTGCAATCAAACACATTTTGTTAATGGTACAGCTGTAGTTGATAGTCTTCACTTCTGAAAAATCGCTGAAGTGATAACCGCTAAAAGGAAAGAGGTTGGTTCATTGATAAGAAAGTAAAAAGGTGAGAGAGAAATAGTATTAGGTTGGAAGGACATACCAAACGACCATTAATAGCCAAAGGCACCTTAAATCAGTGTAGGATAATATCCATAGGCATTTTGACGATAATTACCCTGTGCAATCTTGATATTGCTTTGTGGTAGTAAAGATATGACTCAACTCTAAAGCTAGATGATTGTCCAAAGGCCCATACAGGGAGATCACTAGTTCTTTCCCAACCAATTTGCACTTTAACACACTCCAGAACACTAATATGGGGCATGATTGTGATAAAGATGTGACACTTGTCTTAATTCATCCCAAAAAGTTAGAGATTCCCAAGTCCACCACGTCGTTTCCTTTCCCTAAGTAAGATTGCCAAGTCCATATGAGGAGACCACTATGTTCCCTGACTAATGTGGGAATCTAACCTGCAACAACGCCACGTACAAATTGCCAACTGAAATGTGGATAACATAAACATGGGGGCTCAAATGGAAAAAACTTGCTGAGACGCCTCCCTGTCACTCATTCAGCCCAGGGGTGCTGGCGAACGATTGTCTGTATTGGCTATAAGCTAAACCAAAACGGATTTGAGTTTGAAAATGAAAAGTTTTTAACTATATAGTGCCCGACGAATCGGGGCTCTTGTCGAATTGAGTGATGGATCTGAAAGGGATGCTTTGCCTGCCAGACTAAGAACACTTTTACCACAGCTAAAACTCCTTTTCTCATTCCCATACCTTCTTTGGAACCGATTTTCATGTTATATCATATTACATTTTCTCTATAACAACATTTCGCTATAGAATCCAAAAAATATCCAGAAAAACAACATTGTTATAGAGAGGAATGAATGTATTAGTTTGACAAAAAAAAAAAAAACCCAGCTATTTTGAAGCAGCACGTTGATATCTACAGGCCTACTAATTGGTTTAAGACAGCAAGCAAAGGAGTGAATTGGTAAAATATGCTGCTGGGTGCCCCATCCTTAAAGGATAATAATGATCATGTAAAAGTTACTTCTTTCCAAAAGGAAATGAAATAATTCATTAAGTTATCCTTTTTCATTCTCTTCCAATGATGTATAAACGGAAAACACAATCCAGATATTGTCCCTTATAGGCACAGGTAGTACAGCCTAAAGAGACTAAGAATGGGGAACCATAAACCCAACAAAGGAGAAGGAATTCGAGCAACTGCAGTACCAGAAAGTAAAGATGAAACCAACTACCATAGGAAAACAATCAACCATTTCGTGATAATGACAAACTTCAAACTCGAATACCAAAATTATAAGACAACATTTAACAAAAAGCTTCTTCTTTTCCTTTCTACTAGTTAGTTACAGTCATACTAAGGAGTCATTTTGCCACGGGAATTATTCACTTTTTCCAGAATAATAATTTGTTGTTGGAAAAGTGGTATCAAACCTGCTTTCCAATTGCATCTTCATCAAGTCAAAATAAAGTGCTCTCCTTTGCAAAAAATGAAGATGAAAAATTTAACCAAAAGCAACTTCAAATTCATAAATTCCAAATAGAGTGAAATATTTGGAATCTATGGCCAAAAGCCTACTAATAAATTGAAACCCCCCAAAAACTATGATCTTATATACATCTAAAGAGAAGCTTATGCAATACGAACATTCAATTCAAACATTAGATAGTTCAAATTATATCCCATTGACAGGACGAGCCACAATTAACTAAAGCAAATAAAAAAAAATAATTAAAACCTGAAAAACAATCGAGTGAGACAAAAGAGGATTATAGTACAAGAACAAAACGACCTGCTCCGACGATATCACCGTCGTCATCCGCCCCTTTGGGTACCGTGACCACCAACTCACCGTCACTAAAACGGGCACTAGCCAGTTCCGGCACAGTTGCCGCGGGAAGCCGAAACCGCCACAAGTCGAGGTCCAATCCAGACAAAGACGAATCAAAAACGTTATCAGCTCCGATAACAATCTTAGTAACACCCGGATAGATCTCAACTATGTGAGCCCTAATATTATCGCCGATATCATCAGTTGGGATGACGAATCGCAACGAATCGGGCGTTTCGTGGATTGAAACATCAGAATCGGAATGAAAGGGAAGTTCTAGAACCTTGGCAAAAATATGAGGTAGTCTCCGGAGCTTCTTTTTCCGGTAAACTGAGCCGTTCGCCGGAGACAAAACGTTACTTGTTACTGGATGAACCTTCATGGCTTATAAGCTTGAAAGAATTAAACCCTTGTTAAAATAAGTAAATTGGTGCAGAAAAACCCAAACAGATTTGTGTGTAGAGTTATAGGAGTAAACTGTAGTGGAAATCCTGGCTTTAGTAACAAATGGGCAGGTTGATCTGTTTTTTATTTATATATATATACTACTCTATTATTTTATGTTATCACTAAATTATAATAAATAAACATAAAAGAAAAAGGAGATAAATACTCACTTATTGTATAATATAATATAAAATAAAATAAATATTGTACTGTACAGGTCCTTAAATACAACAACAATAATATACTTAAATATAATACAACTAGAAAAACTATTTTCGATAAATCCTTCTTTATTAGTATAAAATTAATACATGGTAACAGGTACTTTTGAAGATTTAGATCCCTTTTTTTTTTCTTGATAATTGGGAATTATATAGAAAATTGTCTTCATCATCAATTATGAATATATGAGGAAGAGTGGAAGTTAGTATTACAATTTTAATAAATGAGATCTGATCAAATTTAAGAAAATGAATAGTGATGGAATCTCATCGTTATGTTTAATCAGTGATATCTATACGTTGACTTAAGCATCAGTTAAGATCATCCAGTTGTAGTAGTTACGTAATAATACTATTACATTAATTCCACCCAAAGAGAATCTATTCTTTTCTTTTTATAAAAAAAAGAAGAAGAAAACTCCTAACTTCTCTCCAGCACTAGAACACATGTTATTATGAATATAATAATTGTACGGCACTATGTCTATTTGATTTGAATTTTAATTTGGTATATAATTATGAAACTGATTTCTTGATCACTTTTCTCTGCGTACCAAAACTGACCTGTACACTTTGTTAATCTTGGAAAGACGTATTCGATTAGAAGAAGCAAAATCTAATCTCACTCACTATTTCGACTTGAACTATAAACACAGTTTAACAATTGAATCATCATATACTTATATGATTAAGTAAAATTACTTTTAAAAAGTCATTGTCACAAAGCAATAATACATGTAACGGAACTTTTGTGATTTTAGGCCTACTTTGTCCAAATCATCTTTTTATATTCAATGCGTGCTACTCTAAGTACAAATCTTAATTAAACATGTTTAGAATAATATTGTGTTGGTGAATTGTGCGAGAGGGACAAAAGAATAGGAAGTTGCGGGGATGCTTCCAAAAGCCATTTGTGTGTCAACATCAAATAGTTTCTCACGTCACAAAGTTTGCATTGTGCCATGGAACAGACCACACAGTTTTTCAATTACATAATTGTACTGCACCTCCTTGTAGAATTCTGGAATATCAAGTAAGGAGTTCAAAATGAAAACATACTGCCTACTTGCTATTAAGAGTTATCATACAAGAAAACTCTAAACATTAAAGTTAACAAGACCACTGCCAATCATTTCTTCTTGAGGAAGGTCTACCAAATGACTAATAGAGGAAACTTGAATAACATTCTGTCATAAATATAGTATATTTGGTCAAAATCTTAGAGATTCTATTTCTATAAGCATTAGCAATAAGGAAAATATAGTTATTATATGGAGGGATAATTTTATAAAGTTAAAAGTTGGTTATAGAAAATTAAAATACAGTATAACTTATGAACGATTATTTGTATGCTTGCGTACTGTTTTCCCCTATGTCAGTCCATCAGGTCTTTCTGATGGAATTCTTAATTGTTACTTCCATCTAATTCAGTTTAAAGCTAACGTGAGCATTAAAACGATTTTAATAATGAAGTCCCAGTTGGTTTTGTCTTGGAACCACAGTATCTTCTTCTGATACTAAAACTACCTTCTCTTTATTGTTCATATATGCAGAGCTCTATCTGTAGATTGAAACCCAAAGTTCAAGCAGAGGCATTCTACATATTCACTCAATCTCAAAGTAAATCGAAATGATGCTACAACACAAAGTTCAGTTCATGATGCTCTGAGATCAAGAGAGCAAACGCGGACAAAAAAAACACATTTTTAACACCATACCCAATATAGTCAACAAAACTGATTCCATTTTAATTCTACATTTTCACGTCAAGAAAAATAATCAGAATAAATAACACTATCACTGTGAAAATACATAAAAATATTACTTTTTGTCCGTTCATTTTGAGTATGCGCTGCACCTCAAAAAAACTACGATAGCTCTGAAGCCATGGATGGGGGCCACACCTGGATAGCTCATATGCATCTCTTCATACTGAAAACATATGTACCCCACTTCTCTATAATCAAAATTCATGAACAAAACTGGATATTTTCTCAAGCCATTTTATTTTGAATATGTCGATGGATATGTACTAGAAACTCGACATATGAAAGTCCATTTTGTGTCTTGTCTTCTACCATGTGCGAGAGAAATAACATGCCTGACAAAGAGATTCATGGTCATTGCAAGATATCATATCAAGTGTTAACACTAAGCAGCTAAGAGTAGGGAGAATGTTAAATTGATTTAAAATGACTAATAATCTATGTATGTTAAGATTGGGGATAGAAGTGCAAAAATATGTTACTGGATACAAACCTGACGAATCTCCCTTTTTGCATAATTTTAAGCTGCCAAGATCAAATTGATAATATATCAGAAATTAGACATATTATGTGTTACAGATATGCCTATCACATTGTATTCATTAAGTAATGAAAAGTAATTGATGAACCGTCTCCTAAAAGGTAGGAGCAAATACACAGAAAAAGAAGAATCATACCGGAGATAGTTACACCTTTGGCGTCTAATATCATTAATGATGTCATTGAGCTTCTTAGAGAGTGGATTGTCATACTGCTGCAGAACAAACTGAGAGAAAGGGAAATTCAGAATCTACGCAAGAGGAGCTAAATTACAATAAGTAATTTCTTTGCTTCACCAATGGAAAAAAAGAAACATTTGACTGTTTTGTCAATCAAGAACCTAACGAACCCAAGAGCCTAATAAGTTGGAGAAGAAGGTATTAAGAAAAAAACAGGTTTACTTTTAAGATATGACTGTTGAATAAAATTGCACAAACCATCAAATAGGATAGGTGGTCTGAATGCAAGCCTCATACTTTGGCTTGCGACAAAAGTACCTGCCTGACACATCTGACCACCATGGATTTATACAGTTTGACCAAAGCCATTCAAAAATAATCAATACAAATTAAATGCACTTTTTCAGCCACATGTATCAAATGAGAATCCTAGGAAGAAGGGTGCTGAGAATGTGTTTCCCTCTCTTTTACCTACTTATACATTTGGAAAAATATTAACAATCAACAGCAGAAGACAAGTCAAATTACCTGAGCAGGAATTTCCTCAGCAGATGAAATGCCTAGCAGCTGATGGATAACATTAGGATCTGCAGAGTTCCCAACATATATCAAACAGTCCTCGCCGTTCTCGAGAAGATAGATACCATTGTCAGTAATGTGTTCACTGGAAAGCGGAATAGAAGGGGGAATAAGAGAATCGTCATTCTCCTACAAATTCAAATACAGAATGAAATGTAAGAAATGTAATCCGAAAATAATGTTTAAAGGGAATCAAGAAAATGAATAGAACTACCAACTTGACTTACAAAGGCAAAAGAAAAAAGGGAAACAAAATCCATAAATACAAGTACATACCTTAGTATCGAATTCGTGAATTGCTATCAATCTAGGGTAGACCAGAGGGATTGCCAATGGAGTAGAGAGAGGGGAAACATAATTTATCCAGAAGGACCTACTATCGATCTGTCCATCTGCTCTAAGTCCAGTGCTTTTAACCAAAGCTGAAATATTAAGAAAACTTATAAGAATATAGCTTTTACATAATTGATTGCACAAGAATTGGCACAAGAAGTACTTTTGTAGTGACAAAGAAAATTAGAGACAGTCATTCAATATGCACTATAAGTAGGAAGCATTCGGAAGCTAAAATGCACATACTAAGAATGGGTGATCATTCGTTTAGAATAGCAACAAAAGGAAAAGGAAACCAACTCATAAAATACACTGAATTAACAATCTTAGAATAGCAACAAAAGGAAACCAAGGTGGAGCATAGAGGAAGAAAGTGTTATAGGCATTTGATCAATATGTCAACTTAAATATATAAAATCGAAAAGAAGAGGAAATAATGCAAGAAAATTGTTTTAAAATTGCACTGCATGTATAAACTAACACTGTCAAAACATTTGGAAATGAAAGGCTTGTAAAAAGGAAGGCAAGATATACCCAGTGTGTAAAGAGGAAGAAGTTTAAGTGCCTCAGGAAGGATAAGTTGCCCTGAGGATGACACTGTGGCACAGAATTTACGGTAAGAGTGCAGAATATTGATGCAAAGGTTTGTCACTTGTTCTCTTATCCGTGAGAGAGGAGCAGTTGGTACTTCACTGGCAGCTGCATGCAAGAAAAATACCATAATACGATTACTCTTTTAAGATAATAAACAAGGACAAAAAGGGAACAATAGAATGAAAAGCAACAGTGCATGAGATAACATTAAACATCAAAAGCAAGCAGGCCACTTGGCAACTCGTCATAGTAATTATGTCGACCACAACAACACGATTAATAAGCTGTAAAGAGCTATCTTCAAATTATTTGCTTCTGGCCAGGAGGATCTTTTTTTCTTTTAAATGTGTTGTGTGTGATGGAATATTGAAAAAACAAAAGTATTTGCTTCTGAAAGAGAAGCAGGATGTTAAGGCCCTCAATGCAGGATCTTGTGCTGCTGATTCTTAGGAGATAGGGGAGATAAATATAGCTTCTTCATCGGCAAAGAATATGAGCACAAAGTTAGTCCTGCCTAAAATCCAGATTCAATTCCAAATATGCAGAACAAGAGTTACGGGAACTATAAAGGAGCACCATTGCAGAAACAATCAGATTCAATGTTGTACCCATGGACATGTAGGTGTCCACACACAATCTTATATATGATTTGGCTACAACTGTCAACCTTATACTTAGTGCCCGTTTGGATTGACTTATTTTAGGTGCTTTTAAGCCAAAATAGCTTTTAAGCAGTTTTGAAGCGTTTGGGTAAAGTTAAAAAGTGCTTATAAGCACTTATTTTAAAGCCAAAATAACAAAAATAAGCTAAAAGCCATAAGTTAGAAATCCTAACTTATGGATTTTGGCTTATAAGTCATAAGGCAAAAGCCAATCCAAACAGGCTCGAATATGACACGGTGTATTATTACATAGTATCCTCTACCTTGCTTTAAGATGCAAGCAAACTGGGTGTCCAAGTCAGCTGATCGAAACAGATTACTCAACATAGTTGTGCAAGGCAGAGCCAAAGTTGAAACTCGGATTCTTCTTTGGCCATCAATGGTAGTGTAAAGAACAGCCGACTGGAAACACAGAAACAATCTCTTGTAAATGGGGCCAGCATATTGCACCAGGGAAGAAAAAAGTAAAAAAGGAGAGAACAGTGGCAGGGAAAAATATACATACAGAAACACGGCAAATACGATTGACCAAAAACTCATTGCTGAAGACTCAAAATAAATTTGTACCTGAAAAGAACATTCTGAACCATCCTGCAATTTGTCATCATGTTTCAATGAAACCATAATTGTTTTGTCACAGTCAATCTGCACAAGGGAACGCTCACTTAGAAATGAACACACCTTATTCATCATGTTTCAATGTAACCATAATTGTTTTGTCAGTCAATCTGCACAAAGCTCACTTAGAAATGAACACACTCGGTCAAACCAGCACATTCAACAGGGAATCAACAGTGTAGAAACTTTTGAGTGTAAATGTTCACACCGGAAAAGGTGAATTAACAGTGTAAACATGCATACAGAAAAGCCCATGTTAGTAACTCCATTCAAAACATGAACTAAAATCCCTTACCGACACGTGTGGTTTTTAGATTAACGTAAGCCCTTTAGGAAGCAAATTTCAACTCATAAGGTTCTCCCAAAATGTTTAACTTATAAGATATGCACCTTTGGGTACTTTTGGACTTGTGAACTTTCACACTGATGGGCCATGTAACATTCATTTGGGTATTTTGACCATGGACAATCTGAAAAGATGACTTACAAGCTTCATCTTGATATGAAAAAAGGCTGGGTAAAAACATATGTGATAAACAAGTAACGAACCAACATGTCACAACATGATTCTGTTGCATCATCTCCACCCCCCAAAACTCACCAAAAGAACAGGACCACATTTGGTATTAGCCAAAGAAATGTGCTGCAGATGCTTCGAAGTTAATACAGATGTGCAGTTTCTGCATAATTCT